>NW_017386033.1:966461-1104378 GCF_000237925.1 Schistosoma mansoni | reverse complement strand
ATTTGTGAATGCACATAACAGTTAAATTAATGATCTGTCAATGTTGCAACCGACCAAATAAGAAAAACAATAGTATAAGATGGTATGATATTAAGAACGACAATCATTATACCATGAAAACGGATTGTGATTACCAAAAACGTTCAAGGTCATATGTAAGCAACGATTTTTTATAGTCAGTAACTATGATTATTTAAATCAAATGGCAATATGAAAAGTGTGAATAATAAAAAAAATTATTTAAAAAACACGTCTGTTGTGAATCCTAATAGAATCTATACAATTTGGTATCTGTGACTATTTCAGAGTATGAGAGCGGATGTGAAGACGCACCTTGAATTTATTCGATTGATATTCAGCCAAAGAAATACTGATTTCAATTAATCAACGACAAATACTGTTTAGTGCTCGTAAGATATACATTGTGAATAGGAAAGAACAGTTGTTTATTGTAGATGGACTGGAATAAAGTTTCTTGGAATTGATCAAAGTAACAGAAACGTTATTTAACCAGTCAGCAATGTACTCAAGTAATCAGTCAAAGTTGCACTGTGTCAAATAAGGTACTGTCGACATGTGCAAAACTATACGTGTTTTACTGTTTATGAAATTATTAATGAAAAGCCTACAATCAAACGTCTCATTGTAATGTACTTTGAGAACTTCCTCTACAACTATTCTGTGACTTGGTGATGATCACGAAATAAACGCGAACCAGACACATGGTATCATTACATCTTACAACCATGTTCACAATTCCCGTACATAAGTCTAAGATAATTAGCCTTTAAACAAATAATGCAAAATATCATTTTGTAAACATGTTCTCAACTAATAACATACTTGACTCATTCAAGGAACATTGGTACTAAACAGGGAAACAAGTTACATTCATACAGCAAAACACTTCAAGATCTACCACTGAAGTAAGAACCAGTGAGTTGGATCATGATAAATAGTGTTTATCCGATTATCGTAAACAATAAATGTGTATACACATAGACCACGTGTCATCTTTGTATTTTTCGATGAAAATTATCATTCACATTGTGTTGAAGAATGAAGATCAGAATCATTCAAGGAATATTATCCAAATCACAATTTGCTAACAAAGACATGTAATTCCAATAAAAGAGATATGGATACAGGAATTTGTGAATTCCGACGGGTCGGGAACCCCTCCAGTTGCCCCATGAAAAAATATACAACAGTTCATATCACAAATCTCCAGTAAAACATGTCCATATATTATTAATCGGATTAATTTCAACTCAAAAATCAATAACCTATGTTTGATAAGCCATAAACAAGTGACCTAAAGTTAAGTAAATTCTCATCCAAGCGTTGCGGATATTCATTCATTTTCTTTCGTACATTGAATGAATTATCTGACTTTTGAAGGTCTCACTATTGTTTCATGAGAAAAAAATAAAAATCACCCGAATATATGTGTACTTTCGTGTTAGTCCTACTAATTAATGTTTTACGATTAAACAAAGTGCCTTCATACTGAATAATCAATAAGATGTGATATCAAGGTCAGGAGTACAGTTTGATAGTTTGATTTGAAAGTGTTAATCGGGGTGAACAATCTTTTTCCGGAACAGGTTACGTGTCAAGGAAATTTAAAACTGACAGTTGAGAGAAATGTCGTCCGAATTCCACCAAGATTGATATTATTTTTCGGTCTAAACTAATCACTCATCAACGATCTGCTATCATTTACCTGAATATTTCTTATCAATTTTGATTATGGTATACATTTCGTCTCACACAGTATATGTAATCAAAACGTGCTTACTCGAACGATACTAAATTGTAGGTATTCGACTATCGAAGTTGAATGACTCGAGTGTCGATATGAAAACATGGAATCACTCGTTAAAAGTTATGACTCGAAGTTGAGAAGATGAACAGTTCTGACAAAAAAGAATCAATTCAGTGAAAATGACTACTTTCGCTTCTTTTGGAAAACATCAGGGAAGGATAGCATGGAGCTGTGTAACGAATGCGGTTGGGATTATGTCAATGACAAGATGGAATTAGAATTCACTTTATTTCTCATATCAGCCATCCCCACAGCTTTTACATTGTCTTAACTATCTAGTATGAGAAACACAATTAAATAGGATAACAAACACAAGCAGAAGAGCTAATTTGTTACCCAAGTAATATATTAGAGACTATTATACATACATATGTACATTTGAAGCAACTGACACAAAAATAGTAATAAACGTCAGAAAAACTAAAAATTGGTGACTGCCATAATCCATAAAAGAACAATTAAACCCTTCTGAATGATGGAAGTGTCACAAATGAGAAACTGGTGAGATGTAATCGATTGAAATTAAAAGACATTGACTTCTCGTTTTTGTCTGTTCACATTTGTGATAATTTCGTGACGGGCATTTCAAATTACTATCAATCATCTGTTATTTTGGTGACACAACACAAACAATAATGGTCGCATCAAATGGAAACAGATTAATGACTGTTGTTTGTCTACTGGACACTCATTTGACTAGTTGATTATGATCTATCTTTTTAATATGTGTGAAATAATGGTATGAGAGTTTGTGAATCACGAAGTAAGTGTTAAATTGGCATCTTGAGGGGAAACGAAAAAGAGGCAGACCAAAGAACACACTGCATCAAGAATTGGAAGCAGACATCAAACGGATGAATAGGAACTGGAAACAACTGGGAAGAATTGCCCAGAACAGAGTTGGATGGAGAATGTTGATGGGTGGCGTATGTTTTACCACGAGGGGTAACAGGAGTAAGTAAGTATGTACTTGATGAGAGTTTGGATCGAATGTTGAATTTTCATGCCAGTTATTTGGTCTAGTTGTGAAGCACTTCTCGCCAAACCTGAAGGTACTGAGTTTGATCTTCTATGGGTTCGTGTAAGCGCACCGTTGAGGAACCGCATACTATGATGAAACAGCTTTTATGTACTTTATTGTTTGCAATAGCTGTGTAACTGAGATCAGTCCGTGATGAAATCTATGAAAATGCATGAAATGAATGTCCAAACTTCGAACGGGGAAGTTAAACTGAATCTTTCGGAAACTTATTAAGATCTTTTACAGGATATAGTGAGAGCCGATCAGGTGTAATATGGGCGTTACATTGTTCTGATAATACTTTTATTTTTAGGTTTTTTAAACGAATTACAAATTAAGGTCAGTCATTAAACCATGTGCAAACATTGTATACATTTTAGTTTGGTTACTTTGTAGTTTGTGTATTCAGTGGTAAATAAACAGAGTGAACGTCTCAAGGTCATGCGCAAGGTTGCTAAATTACAATAGTATAACATAATTTTGTTTTAAGTTAACACCGTGTGACTTTTTGTGTAACATGTTTTAAACTACATTCATATTATTCTGATATAAAAAGGATTGTTAACGGTTCTAAATTTCTAAAATTATCGTAGAGTTTTTTTTATCGACTGATTGTTCTCTATTTAGATCATACAATATTCTTGTTCTAACAGGTCATCATAACAATTCACGTACTGGTTTTTCGATGTAATTCTACCAACAGTTGAATTTTATAATTCAACTAATAGAAATAAAAAGAGTACAAAATCAAAGTGAAACTTTTCTTGACAAATAAATAACTCCGGATAGAAACAAAGAGAAAATTTTCACTGTTCTAATATTATTTTACCATTACTATGATGATGATTAGAATGATGAAGAAACTTGTAAATTAGCTTGTTCTATATATCAGTCTTGGCAGATTGACAAGAAATTCTGTGATGGAAAGCGAGAATTATCATTCTATACAGATGATTAACCGTACTTTCAGTTCATTGTACAAGCGTAACATGCAAAATATTTTTTATAGTGATAATTGGTTAGACCTCTTTTTTATTCAAACTAGATGTAAATGAATTCTATTTACGAATTTATCCATTTGGTGAATAAAGCTATTAGGAAACCCTAGTGCCATTTGTGAATGACTTAAATATACCTTGTTATCAATGTAAATTAGAAATAGAATCAATGAGATATTTTTTTCAAATTCAAACATGTTTCATTAGGTGGATCAGATGCAGATGTGAGGGCGAGGATCGGCAAAGCAAGAGCAGCATATTTACAACTGAAAAACATCTGGAACTCAAAACAATTGTTAACCAACACCAAGATCAGGATTTTCAATACAAATTTCAAGACAGTTACACTGTATGGGGCGGAGACGTGGAGAACTACGAAAGCCATTATCCAGAAGATACAAGTGTTTATTAACAGTTGTCCACGCAAGATACTTCGGATCCGTTAACCAGACACTATCATCAACAACCTACTGTGGGAGAGAACAAACCAAATTCCAGTGGAGGACGAAATCAGGAAGAAGCACTGGAAGTGGACAGGACACACATTGAGGAAATCACCCAATTGCGTCACAAAACAAGCCCTCATATGGAATCCTGAAGGTCAAAGGAGAAGAGGAAGACCAAAGAACACATTACGTCGGGAAATGGAGACAGATATGAGAAGAATGAACAAAAAATGGATAGAACTAGAAAGGAAGGACCAGGACAGAGTGGGTTGGAGAATGCTGGTCAGAGGCCTATGCTCCATTGGGAGTAACAGGCGAAAGTAAGTAAGTATATAAAATGTTGTATTCCGTTTTGAAGTATAAAACGTCTTTTTATTTAACAAACGATATAATAACATCACTTATTGTCTTTAAAAGACTTGGCAATTACAGATAACGCTAAGGAGAGATACACCGTATTCTAGAGTATTTATAATTTCCTTGATGATGATCGACTGACGGTTCATTTTCTTCTAATAACATGAAACACATTATTTGCTTTCACTTAACTTTATGATGTTTCTAGAATTTTTAATTAATCTTGTCAATATCTTAAGAAACACATTAAATATGTTGAATAATGGACGATTGAAATCCTCAAGTGATTTATCAATAAAATAATAGAGATCTGACTAACTTACATTAGCGAGCCCTGGACATTCATAAACTGTAAAATCTCCATCATCCACATCATCTTCACTGTCATCTTCATCACTTATTCTAGTATGATCATTAACTCTGAAATTTGGATAGTTTCAAACGGAAAAAAACAGCAGTACAGAAATAATGAGTTATTGAGTAGTCAGAAAAAAATCACTTTATTTCATTTTGGTTAGATATATTTACAGACCAAATTATCTGATTCTATGATACGTGATAATAATTAGTTATGCTGTGGTTAGTTTTTAAGATGATAAGAAAATTTCTTCATAAAAAAAGTTTTCTCAATCCATCTTACTGTTATATCGATTGTTTGAGTGCCCTGTTAATACATGACGTGATAAGACTGCCAATTAGAGAGGAGTGAATTATCGATCAGAGCAATGATACACAAAAGCCGTATGAGCAGTCTTCAGTACTTATCAGTCCTGCTTTCTGTCTAGCCCAGCCAATTAAGCCCAGAACACCAATAACGGCCTCTGCAATGTGAATCATTATTCTCAAACATACTGGGTTTATATGCCAATCAAACTGACCACATCGTAACGTAAAATAGAAAATAACATTTGTACAAGACTTGGCCAAATGTGGCTGTGAATAAGGGGGACAGTAATTAATGGACTAGGGATAACTTAAGGATGGCAAATCGTATAGCAATAGTTTATAATTCAAAATAAAGCTCATGATAAGGGGAACATGAATACGAATAGTTTAGTTATTTAGTAAATATACAATAAAAATCATATGCATAATATTGATCCATAAATGGATCCCAAAGTTACCATTCATTATCCTTATCGGGGCATAACACTTACTAACTGTGAAATATGTTGTTTGATGTGAAAGAATGAGGTGAAATTAATATCACTTGTTATTAATACATATAACTATACATAAAAAGTCAATAGAAAACGGTAATAACCACCATTTATCTGACAATGAGCTCTAATACTGTAAGTCGTATTAAATTACAGTCAAAGAGAAACACAGTATCATTAACTGAAAATGTAAGTAGTAAATGGAATTCGTTATGTTACTGAGGAATAGTTAAGGACAATTTAGTGCAGAAAATGTATTTCTCAACGATCCTTTTATCTATGCTGTCTATAGATTTTCATTACCGTATGCATAGAAGAGCGTACCCTGGGAATATAGAGGATTGGCATCCAGTCACTTCATGCCCCATGACTCATGTTGTCATCAGAATCAAAAGTTTTATATTAAGTTTTCATGCCAGCAGGGCGACCACCGCAGTTCGTTATATGGTCGAAGTCATCGTTAAAGTAGTTTTATCCATTTATTTATTTGAACACATAAACATTGGTACAAAGAGACACCATAATGGACTGTTAATAGGGATCCAATCGATTGGTGCTGCCTCAGCTCTAGCACTACTTCGTGGGACACCAGTGCCTGCAAAAACAGATGAAGATGCCACAGGGTCCCTGGATAAATGAGCGTGAAACGAGCTTTTCGAAGTGAGCGAATTTGCAGTACTTCACTAGAGTCTTGAATACAGGTCTTCCATAGGCAGCAGACATCAATTTTGAGACTTTCTAAAGACATAGGCGACCCTGTCTATTGTCCGATCAGCATTAGTGTGCAAACGTTGAAGGAGGTCAGTTTGAATGGCATACGTGGTTTCAGAAGTACTTCTTCGATATTTGTAGTCGGTGGTCAAAGAAGAGGGTAAGTTGAATAACTTTATGAGTTTGTTTTCTTTAGGACACAAAAATGTGAAAGTCCAGATTTTACTTACCCAAAGGTGGTGATCGGCTACTGGACAGTTCTTCAAAGGAAGCTACGTCATAACCAAAAATGTAACTCTCTATCTTATAAATATAATTCATGGATGCAAAAGCTGACGAATTCAGACGAGGCAAAATTTCCTTTGCATTATAACACATTTTTTCAAAGCAGTATTATCATGAAGATTAAGTGCATAAATCTCTGATCCACGGTAAATTCAGCTAATTTTCAATGGAAGAGATTAAGTGATTGATATACTTTTATTTAAGTGGTAAAAATTTATGCTTATAAAGTCACCACAATTTCTGTTTGAAGTTCAGTGAAACCAGAAGTTAGTTTGGACTTTTCGGGACACAGTTAAAAGCTTCCTTCTGTTTACTTAACAGTTTAAACTACAATGTTTACCTAACAATTTTATTGTCATATAGTTAGATGTGTTACTGAGGCCCAATCTAGATTCAGCTGAGTAAAATTTTTAATTCAAATGATTTAAAGTATAGAGAGTTTATCAAAATACTTGCTGAAGGAAGTTTAGATATTCTAAAATTAGACTTGTTTATGAACATAATGGTTCAATGATGTAATGAACATACTTTTGTCCGTACTAACAGTACAGCAGTAGGTAAGACTTAGTATTCTAGTTCATAATGTGTACTCTACTGTTTATCAATGATTATATATATAATATGTGATGAAAACCTATGTAAGGTTATATAATTTTATGGAAATCATTAAGTTCGGTAAACAAATAATGGTGAAATTACGTGATATTAATGATGTGAGTGACACATTTTTTAAAGACTAGAAAAGTGAGGCCATAGTATATCACTTACTGTTAATTTATACAACAGTGTAAATGCCATACCAGTGCGATGATTAGATTGTTGAAAGGAATCGACGGAGTTCTAAACTTAGATTTTGTGCAATTCAAACGCAATCCACCAGTGTCAAAACGATAACTGTAAGGTGAAATCGATCCAGCAATGAGAACAGTAAACGCCCACCACCACATTAACTCCCTTTGACTTTGCATGACTTTGCTTGATTAGTCATAGTTTTTATGTTTGCCATAAACGATATTAGTTTTGCTGACTCATCTTTCCTATACTCCGTATGTTATTTATGTCTCCTTTTTCCTGTTTAATTGAGTGAGTTATCGTTTTTCTATTTACTAACAGTGTTAACTTGCGTCTTAAAATCGATAAAATATATCTAGCCAAATAGTATACTTGTTTTGACCTCGGCTAAGCTAAAACCCTGTGCTCGACAGTCTAGGGAACAGATTAGAATTATGTCTGTAGAAAATTACTTCCTACAGTTACTATCGAGCTATCAAAGTGGTTTATTCTGTTATTTAAGTGATTAGTCACAACAATTGTAATAATAAAAAGACGGTCTCATCAGTTGAAAACATATTTTCACTACAAGCTTTTGTTTTTGACTAACATGTTGTAAACTAAGAGATATCAGTAGTATTTCATTTTTACCGTAAAATATCTCAGTTTTTAGAATTTCTGATCATCTTTATCAATTCACAGTACACAAGAGTTAGGTGATAACTATTTTCAGTTAGGGACAAATAGTAATATAGTGGAAATTTTTCTTCATTTAAAAGTATCATTTTGTATCTACACATTTTTCTACATTGTTAACGATCATACGTTTTTGATCGATTGAAAATTTGTGGGATCTTTTTTTAATGACTAAATTGAAGGCAATTTGTTTTCCATTTAAACAGAATCCTCTTTATAGATTATCATTATCTGATACACTAGTGAAAATTAAAGAGCTGGGAATCACATAAACATGAAGTCAGTCAGTCAGCTACAACGTAGGACCAGGCACACATCTGCATCGGCCCAAGTTGCCATACCTCGTTAGCACAACAAGATCAACACCGGATTCATAGAAATAGTTAATTTAGTGGTGGTAATATATAAAAGATAGGTTGTATATAAGGGTATAGTATAGGAAGGAAGAAAGTTATGAAACAATTTTGATCTCACGGTTTAAGGGAAGATAGTGTATACACCTACGCCATTGTGATCGATTCTGAGCCATGTCACCTAGAGTCTCCAACCATTGGTTACGATAGTCACGCGGACCCCAACCAGGTGGTCTGCATCTACCAACATGGCTCAGACTAGAAGTTAGTGACTTCAAGCAAGTAAGGACGGTTTTTCATTGATAATAACATTAAGAATTATCATTATTATTATTATTATTATTATTATGAAATAGTAACTCCTATATGGCTTGAATTAAATGCCTTTTAAAAAAACATGTATCATTTGAATATAATAATAATAATAATATGTTTTTAGTGCTGTGCTTCGCCAATCGTTCACCTCGATAGCCGTTATGATACAAATCTTAACGGTGCATAAAATCAGAAGTCAAAGAGAAGCGGCAGCCACAGTTTTATTGACTCAGGCCAGAAAGTTATGAGCACATGAGTAAATATCAGCGAGTGAAGTAAAAATGACACACATTGGAGATGGCAGGTAAGCCAACTCATTTTAACCAAGAGCTAATCAATATTTATAGTTAGATAGAAATAAATGACAGACATGTGATAAATAGGATAAAAAGTGTACACACCCATACTCTCATATAAAAAATGGTCAAGGTTAATAAGTGAATAATTAACAAGGTCAAAACGTGACTCATGATGGATAGGTAAATTGACTTGTCCAAAAGCTAGAATAAAGTATATCAGCTTAACATAGCAACAGATACTACATGTTAACTGAATAACAAATTTCTCACTTGAAAATTTGAGATTTGTCTATTTAGTGTTTGACTGTATTAATAATATTTGTAGTAGAAGGGATATGAAATAAAACATCCTTATTTATTACTATCTAGTTTAACAGATTTTTATTGTACATTCCTTCTTGATGAAAACTTTTGAATGTATACTTCATCCTATTGAATTTGAATAATAATTCTTGATAACATAATGTAAAATTACTTTAAATTTCTGTTTATCAATATTGAGAGGTGATTATTTCCAAGTTATATTTGAGTCATCAGTATATTTGGATTATAAATCTATCATCTCAATTATCCAGTGTGATATATTTTGTTTAAACGAATAATCTGTTTGAAAAAGTTGACTAAATATTAACTAGGCTTCAGTCTCGAAGTGAAACAGCTATATTGTTTAGTTTTAGCATTAAAGTCAACTGTCAGAATGATAGTTTTTTGTCAGTCGAATATTTTCTAAACCATTTATTAACTGAGATTTATTTAGAAGAAAAGATGGATGGTGGCTAGGAGTGGAATCCAGGACGCACGTATCGTCCTATTTGGGACTCACCAGCTGGATGTATCTGCATCCCAGAGTTGGTGCTCACTGCGGGACTCGAACCCAGTACCGTTCGTTTCAAACGCCATCTCGTTATTCACTTAGTTACTGAGTCCTGATAGCCACCTGCTTGTTCAATCGAATGAAGTTTAAAATTACTTGATGTGTGTTTGCTTGTATCATTATTTGAGGTAGAATCAAATGTAGACCGACTTATGATCATTGTAACCTAGTTGAATGGCTCCGGGTGTGGCCCTCTAAGAAAACCAACTGCTTCAGTTTGGGCGCCCGGACAGTATCACAGCCCTCATACAAACCAATGATAATTGCTACTGACTTCATTGTTATTGTGTTCTTCATATGTATTTGGTGCCCTCTTGTACCAAGGTTTATGTTTTCAACTAAATACAAATAAATAATTTTTTTTTTACCCTAGATGGAATGAACGCATTATAAATTAAGGCAGATAGACCATAATTTGTGTATTATATTGTTTAGAAAATTACAGTGTAGATGATTTTTTTTGCATACATAAACATATAATTAGCATGATTTATCTGATGAAAGTTCACTTAAATTAACTATAAATCAATTTCCGTAGATATAAACACACGTAGAAGAGTGGGTGTGGGTTTTCAAGACTTTATTTATCTCTCATGTTCGTTGTGAGTGTCAGGTAAAAACGAGCATTTTCAAACATTTCATGTTTATTGTTGAAACTGAACTGGACATTAAAGGTACAACGTAACAATAATTCTTTTAAGTGTTCAGTTGGAATACCTAGATCTATGTTGTTAAAGTCAATATACTTACAAATATAACATATCGTTTTCGTTAACGGTACACTAGTGAATAATAATTCTTTATTCACTAGTGTACCGTTAACGGAAACGATATGTTATATTTCATGTTTAGTTTACTTTTTAGCTTAATCGTTCAAATCACATAACAGCTAGTCGACTCATTTCATTTGTGATATGGTCAGCTTAAGTTTAATTGATTAGTGACAAGTAATCACATCCTGAAAGGGGTAATTATATGACTTAGTCAATTTGTTATATTGGTTTCTTTTAGGTATCGAATCAATCCTCAACTATAGTCTGTGTGACTGCTTATGTAATTCGATTCACGATTTCTAGTAGTCTGAACAATAACAATTAAGTATTCAGCACATACAATAATTACTTAACTATCCATATGGAATGGATTACAAATTACACATAACCAATATATTGTTTAATTACGTGCTGTACAGAGTTTGAACATTATATTAATTGTTTGTATCAAGAGATTAAGCTATCGTGAATGATGAATGTGTAAAAACTGATCGAATAAATTCAATATTGGTTTTACATTTAATCAAGCAAATCTATGTTAAGTGATACTTTTTGTGACTACTTGTGGTAAAGATACAGAAAGAAAAGTATAGATAGAAAATTCTACTTATTGATCAGACACTGAATCTTAATTCTATATCAGCTGGAAAATCCTCATAGAACGAGGAAGAATGAGATAACTCTAGTTTGGAACTTCTCTAAAAGAGGGAATCTCCAAGCCAGATCGCATGGAGGAGTAGGTGTTATAATGAACAAATCGTAATTCACTCAATGAATCAAAGTTTTTTTGGTGGACTTATTTGAAGTTTTATCAATCCCTGAAAAAATATTGGATCCTGACTCAGTATTTTTGCTTATCTCTAATGAACTTATCCTTAAAAGTGATTCGTTTCTATTGGAACTATAAGAAGTAAGGCTCTTAAACTAGCAATCGATGATGAATAGTGAATTTGTGATTAGATTATAAGTTCCGCACTCCATTTCAGTGTTCTTGTTGTTCGATCGCTGTTCACGTGTCTGGAGTTCTTAATTTAAGCAAGGTTCAGAAGTTAAGGGCTTTCAATTCTTTTGAAATAAGTACTTCAAATAATGAAAGATGATTTTAAGCAAAGTTTTCATCAAGACAGAATATTACTTTAAATTTAGCCATATTCTGAATTAAAATTATGCACTATTATGTAAATAATTCAACTAGTCGGTGGAAAACATGGTCGAAAGTATTCAATTATAAGATGTTACGTTCGGTTCGATAGACAACGTTATGAAACGTGTCATTATTATTATTACTATCATCAATTATTGGCTTTGTATTTTTTTACAACAGCTGTCAGACAGGTTTTCTCATCACATATCAAATGTATGTGAGGTGCATAGCTAATTGTAACTAAACTCCTTAAACTAATTGCGATCATGAAGAATAAATTATTCATAAGACTGCTGTTTTTCATACACTTAATCTCGTAGAAAAAATGTTTTAGTCAGATATCCAAATAGATTATTTTAACTAGATATATTTTGTTTAAAACATTAACATCTTTGACTAACTTTTCTAGAGCTAACATTTGTTGCTTTTGATGTTGATAGTGATACATCTGTGCTGACTGTGCAAGTTTACGATCATCCTCCGAACTAAGTGACAGCATCTTGTCTGGTAAATTTGAATTCTCTAATGTAAATTCTTCATCTTGACTCAAGCGGGATTGTTTCCATAGTTTACGTCTTGATTAAAAAGGAACAAGATAAATGACAGTAGTTACATATAATGATTTGGCAAACAAGTGTAAAATACAATTTCAATTAATATTTTATTGAAAGGAATTAATTTCTTGATAGTTTAGGCCTTGTAATTGATGGATAAAGTATATTTTCATTTCACTGATAACATATTTACGAAATCTATATGTAAATATTACTAAAAGTGTAGTGTGGTCTACTTATATCCATATAAGTAGTATGTGGCGTGAGTCAGACATAGAATGTATTTTGGCAGAAGACCGATAAGGAAAGAACTGAAATGAAACGCAATTGGTAGGAAAATGCATGAACAATGGATTTAGAGAAGATGGACTGATATTTATAGAAGGAACAGTGAAGGTTGAGACAATTGGTTGTTATTTTGCAAATTAACTGTTTGTTGTATGGTTATCAGAATATGGTGAGATAATCTGTAATTTGTGCTTAACTACATTCGATTGTCCCCACCCGTGTTCTGTTCACTATAAAAGTATAAACAAAATGACTTAGTGCTGACGAAATCTTGAGTCATAATTAATGTAGTAGATTTTTGCATCAATTTATTTAATATGATTTTGCTATAACGAAATGTACACATGAAAACATATTTCTGCACGAATTAGTAAGCAAGTGAACGAAATAATACAGTATTATATTTGGCGTCAGTGATCGTCGAATTTTATATATGTCGAGAATTTCAGTGTTTCTAGTAAATCGAATGAAACTTTATGCAACAATGTATTTTGTGTTTATTATTTGGATAAAGTCAATAAATAGAATGCCATATACCTTGGTTTTATACACTGCGGATCACCAAAGTTGCAATCAAATTACGATTATATAGTTGAAATCATGAGCACTGATGAGGAGTCCCACAATAGGACGAAACAGTCGTCCAGTGCTTCCAGGTTTTCCATGGTGCTCTAGCTTCAATTGGCTAATGATTCCAACTATAAAGTTACTAAAATCTCCACGAAAAACCCCTTCTGAAAATAACAATTAATAGTCTTTCATTCATTTATACAGGATTTTATTAGCTAAAAGAGTAAACATTTCATTACAAATAAATATGATTTTATCTTGGATTATCAAGATGTTGGTGGAAAATCACTGCTTAGTTAATTATTTGAGAAGTCTTATTTCGAACATAAGTTAATTTTAATATTATGTAACGAACTAGTCAGTATCTCGTTATATTGATCTTGTATCTTATTATTATCAATACAGGTATATAACATAATTGGACTTGTGATCATCTCGCCCGAGTTTCAAACCTATCAAACCTACTATAGCAGCACACATACATCCTATTATTTCATGAATATTGTTGAACATATTTTGACAATATTAACAACCACAAGTAACGACATACATACAATTGCTATATTGCTGCGGTTTAGTAAGTCCGCTCAGTGTTATGACATTTTATCATTTGTTATTAGCATTATTACTGTTTATCTAATTTCCTTCCCTTATATATAATTTATTTGTGTACTACTCATTGTATATAAACATGTCTTCAAATAACGACACAAGCCTTCCACAAACGCTGTCTGAGAGGTCCCTTAATCTTACTATTCCTCCTTTTTAAGGTCACCGACCCACAACTTTGTGATATGGTTAGCTTGGGCTTAATTGATTGGAATGCGAGTAACGTATGAAACCGACAATAATTTTGACGTGGAAATGAAGGGCCTAACTAAAGTGGTGGACCCGCCGTGACGTCAGTTAGATCGGACAATGTTATCGACGGCTTGCCGGTCAGTTAACGAGACGCCTTTTATCACAGTCTATTTTAGTAAGTCATATGGCTTTTCTGCATCAGGTTTAGCTAGAACCTCTCGTCCGCTACTTCATCCAGAAGCAGTGAGCTTGCGTAGGCGAATTTATCTCGTTGTAAACGAATATGGCTAGCTAAAAAGTAATTCTCAAGACTAATAAACCGAATTTGTAACCTTAAAAAGAAGGAATAGTAAGATTAAGGGACCTCTCAGACAGCGTTTGTGGAAGGCTTGTGTCGTTATTTGAAGACATGTTTATATACAATGAGTAGTACACAAATAAGTTATATATAAGGGAAGGAAATCAGACAAACAGTAATAATGCTAATAACAAATGATATAATGTTATAACACGGAAGAGACATAATAAACCGCAGCAATATAACAATTGTATGTATGTCGTTACTTGTGGTTGTTAATATTGTTAAAATATGTTCAACTATGTTCATGAAATAATTATCATGTAATGAAAATACGATGATTATAATAATAATCCACAGTAATAATTCCTATTGAGGTGGACTAGGTTGATTTTCGTATTTCGATAAAATCTTAGAAAGCTTTGTTGCGTTCGTACGTCGGGAATCACCAATTCTGTGGTGGTCGGTATTCGATATAATTCTTTAACTTTGTGTACTGCTTGTCCTGATAACCATTACTAGATAAAGCTTAAGGGTGTATAAATCAGAAGACGAATATGAAGCGTTGATTACGTTTATAAATCGCACCACACACAGATCACTAAAACCACAATCACACGAAGCAAGAATGATATGCGAATGCTGAAGAGCAGGCGAGCGAGTGAGTCGAATGAACAGGATTAAAATGTACGCATATTTATGCATAGGCAAATGAATGAGTCATTGAATCACTTAAACGACTAACACTAAGGCTAGCAGAACGAATATGTGCATAGGCGGCAAGCGATGCTCAAGCATACATGTCCATACAAGAGCAACAATAATAAAGGTACAGTAGTATAGGTAGGTTGTTATTGCACGAATGACTCTGTTACATAAGTTAACAAAAGGGCTTGACCAAAATAAATGTGAGCAAACTCAAATTTATGTGAGCTGCTATTCTTCGATCGACTGAGTAAACACAAGGATTGTTTAATGAACATTCGCAATAAATCAAAAAAATATTTTTTCAAATGTTACAAATCTTACTTCTGATAGGCTGTTCCTATTGCTGCTATCACCAATACACCCAATGCTGCACAGACTGAACCGATGACTAGAAATTGAATGTTTTTTAAAAAAACATAAAAACACAATGAGAATCTGTAATTTATGATAATTTCTGGTTGATAATTTAATATTAACAGTTGAATTCAAGAGTCGGTCTAAGCTAGACTACCATTGAAAACCTAGAATCCTTTACAGCCGTTTCGTCCCTGTATGGGGCCCTTCAGCAGTGCGCAACCATGACTCTTCACGCGGAACTCGAATCCAAGACCTTCTGTCTCGCGCGCGAACACTTAATCTTGATTAATAAACCCTATTTAGTCAAACATTTGTATATTCTCAACTTTCGCTAATTGTTGCAGTAATACATCTTTAACAAGCCTTTAACTAACTGTATACTATTGTACTGTTTTTCACTTCCTAACTCTGTAAATCGTTTGAATTACTTCGAATTAACTGGGTCAATCTTAAAGTAGATTTTCATTTTTACTCATTCAAGTCCGAATTGTTCACCACATGAGACCTGCATTATGTTAGAATTATATTTACTAAATACTGAACAATTCGATGACTCAGCTTATATAACTTTATTCCTCTGTGATCTCCTCAGTACGATGAAGTCGGTGTCAACTGACATGTATTATTGCTGAACGTTAGCTTTGCTTGCAAAGACTGATTAGGCTCTAAATGCACCCTTTCTTCATACTTTACACAACCGATTTTTATTACGTAATTAATTGATTTAGAGAAGAGTTATTTACAATTTTGAGACAAATTACATATCACAGACGGACAGGATTAATAGAATCATTGGAAACCAGGGAGAAAAGGATGACGATTATGTTGTTGCTCGGATCTGCACAGTAATGAACACCTATAATGTCATTCGCTGGCGACGAAATACCATCATTTTTAATAAAACCTCTATTTTCACAGTACCTTGACCACAATGAATTTGACTTGATGTTCTCTAAATTAGATGAGGAATTGTTTAATAGCGAATTTTTATTTCATCACTGAGCTTAATACTAAGTACTATATCATCCATATAATTACTGCCTTCGTTCAATTTTACAGGTTTTAAATAACCTATTTTTGTTTTAATATGTTAAATTTCTTCACTTTTTCTTGAGTCATTGTGCATGTATTTATAAATGTACTTTGCTTGCTTAAACTAATCTCTGTTGGTTTCTACCAATAAATCTTCATTGTGTGGTCGGAGCTGACAAAGGAAAGAAGTTGTGGGATTCAGATATAGGCCTGACAAATTAATGGTTCTGTAGTAATTATTGTAAGGGAAATACATGTCACATTGTACTCACCTGCTGGTTGCCAATTCATATAAGATCGTAATCCATTAGTTTGTAGACCATTTATCGCTTCAAAAGCAGGTTTAGCTCTCATATCACGATTTATTATATCATCAGAATAAACACTTGCTGTAATTAACAAAAAGTTGTTTAAAGAAAGTAATAATTAAGTGGATAATAAATTAAGCATAATTAAAACTGCAGCTGAACAGAAGAGAAATGTATATCTGGTCTGCAACTTAGCATAAGCTATCTTAAATAATTTCTAGACTTTGCATACTGTTAAATTAAATAACATGCTCAAAAAGAAATATTAAGTCGAGGAATTCGGACTATATTTACAAAGTTGACATAATATTTTATTATAAAAAATATTCGTGGATCAGCAAATCAGTAAAACTACTCCTGCAAACCTTCTATGATTACAGCCGAACTCAAGCCCGGGTAAACGTGGAGGGCTGGGCATGAGACACATATTTTATAATGTAAAGAAGAAAAATTCTAAAAAGACAACGTCAATTACAAGAAAGCATTTACACCATTTGAAATCTCTCCTGGGTCTTCATATTGAAGAATTATGACGCTGCATTGCGATATCCGAGATTCCTAGAAAATCATGGAGCTGATGTCCATTCTAGCAACCACAGCAACAACTAACATAAGTACATGGGATGTTTGTACAGTGTGAGTCAGGGAGGACCAGTCAAATGGGTTAGAAAATCAAGAACTACAACCTGGTGGTGCTCGGAAGAGTGGAACCCGTTGAACGCAAACTTGATAGAAAGATCAGCTTCAGAGCAGGTGCTGTTGTGTTCTGGTCATGAAGTAGAAAATGCTTCAACACACAAGGAGTAGCATTGTTGCTGTTCAAAGAAGTGCACAAAGCACTTATGGGATGGCAATTTCATGGATCTAGAATCATCGAATCAATCTTCAAAACAAAGAAGTAGGGGGTCACAATGAACGGTATCCAATGTTGTGCACACACTAATGTTAGTAGCGCAGATGTTGGAGACCGACTTTATGGGGCTGAATTCCATCGTAGAAAACTGTCGAGGAAGGGAACTGAACATCCTGTTAGGAAATCAGAACACTAAGTCTGATATGGTTAACACCCAGTATAAAGGCACCATGGAGTGATATGAATTTAGGGAAAGAACGAAAATATTGAGAGACTGGAAAACTATGTGCTTCCAACAACACAGTTATAGATAGCAGCATTTCCACTCATCGATGCATACATGGGTTTTCATCGGTTTTACCGTATCACACTAGGGAAAGCGAAATCGACAGCATTTACATCAATGCAAATCTCAGAATGTAGATAGAATTCGTAAGAACAGAGAGAGTAGTTGATATAATTTCAGATCATCACCTGGTTGTGGCTAAGATGAAACTGAAGCTAAAGAAGTACTGGACAATCGGAGGTTTGATACAGACTTTCTAACAGATATCGACAAACTCAACGAATTCAAGACACAACTGAACAACAGGTTGTAGGCGTTAAATGATCTACTCAGAGAATAGGGAGTCACTATGGAAACTGACTTACAGAGGATTAAAGAAGCAATCACATCAAATCAACGAGATTTCTGTGCCTCAGTAAGCGTCATCATAAGGAGTGGATCTCCATCGAAACCCTGAACAAGATTCAAGAAAGGGAGAACAAGAAGACAGCAATTAACAGCAGATGAACAGCAACGGAGAAAGTCGAGACACAAACTGAATTCACAGAAACAAACAAGAGAATGAAGAGGATCATTGGAGCTGACAAACACAAATACATGGGAGATCTAGCAACAGCAGCGGAAAAGCTGTACGAGAAGGAAATCTGAGACAACGATTTGACAGAACGAAAAAAGTAGACGGGAAATATGGTAGATCAGAGCAACCAGTCAGGAACCGTGAGTGCAAACCAAGTAGTGAGGATTAAGGGCAGCGGAACGGGCGGGTAGAGTATTTTGATGAGCTCTTGAATAGACAAGGACCACTGAACCCACCGGAAATCGAAGCAGTACACACACCCTACAGTTGATACTGGACCAACAATATATGTCATTAAGGTTATCAGACAGATCATCAGTGAGAAGGTAGAAGGATCAAATAGTATACCAGCTAAAGCGCTGGAGTCAGATATATATCTTACTGCAGCAAAGTTCCACTTTCTCTTCAGAAACCTATACAAACAGTTATGAGAGTTATAAATAAATAATATATTTGTAATGTCGCAATGAGTAGAAAAATTAGATTTTCTGACGTTTCGCGACTCAGTCTTAGCCACTTCTTCAGAGAACAAATAGCCAAACTTAGATTTGGAAAATAACGTAAATGTAGTTTAAGAAATGGGAAATTTTCGCTAACATCAAAGTTATGTAAGTTAGACTTTTTGTTTTCATAAACAATTAGAATGTTAAGCAAAAGCTTTAGACTATTACTAGATACCTCTCTAGTTACGATTTTGTTTTCTGTAAACTCGGTATATTTGAAATAAAGTTAATCACCATGTATTAACCACCATTAGTGGATACTTACTCGTGACTTTATTACACTACTTCTATACGAAACTTTTATTATACGACTGAATATGATAACAATTGAATATGATAGGTATTAAATTAAATTAATACAACATGGATCAGTTTGTTCTTAAGGATTTAGAGCATTGAATACGTATATATATATATATATATCAGGAAGAAGCGCTGGAATTAGATAGAACACACATTGAGGAAGTCACCCAATTGCGTCACAAGGCAAGTCCTCACATGGAATCCTGAAGGCCAATGGAGGAGAGGAAGACCAAATAACACATTACGCCGAAAAATGGAGACAGAGATGAGAAGAATGAACAACAACTGGATAGAACTAGAAAGGGTGGACCAGGACAGAGTGGGTTGGAGAATGCTGGTCGGTGACCTATGCTCCATTGGGAGTAACAGGCGTAAGTAAGTAATATGACTTTCCCATCAGGTTTCAGTAAGTGAGGTCATCCTATCATTTATTTCTATTATGTGTTTATTACGTGCATAGACTACTGTTGTTTTGTTAAATAAATTTACTGTCTTGTCTCTGTTCTGGCTCTCCCTATATTTATAGTAATAATAATAATAATACATCTTGAAAATTACAAAAATCATAGCAGTTTACATTCATGATCAGTTTGATGTATTTGATCGTAAATGGTGTACCTGAAATAAAGTGATCCCAGCTGAGTATGGAGCACCGATTGAGTATCTAGTCTAGTGCTAGTATGAATTCGGTTATGGATCGCACTATCATATGACAAAATTCCATTGTGTTAAGTGGAGATATTTTAAATTTCTCATTATATCACATAAATGTGCTTAAATGCCACATAGTTTATTCTAAATTCTACTCTAAGGTACTATTTAAAAGAAAACAGACCAGATAACTTACGATTTAATTTACTATCAAAAAATTCCATGAAAGGATGGTTAATGTTGCTGTAACTGATAATTCGGTTTATTTCATCGAGTTCCAAATTACTACGATCTTTCAGTGCCCTTGAAATACCTGAAAAGGTTAAAAAATTTGTTGTAAATAGTTAGTTTGAACAGTTTAATGATTTTCAGAATAAATGTTTAAATCGATTAACAAACTTTAGCGAATGTCGATCATTTGAGTTTAATATAGTGAAGTTTGTTTCTATCTGAAATAAACTTTCAGTACGAAATAACATTATCTAAAGATATTTTTGAGGAAGTTGGATAAGTGTTATATTCTTATTTGGGAATCTTCAAAAATAGATAACCATAACCACATCCGTGTCATAAGATTAGATTTCAGGTCTCATAGAGATCACGTTACTTTTAAGCCATCAAACCAAGATCCAAAAGCCTAAAATTTCAGTTTATCATGAGTTGAAGAGAATAAGGTAACAGTCAGATTTATGAGTAATAGATATTATTACATATGGTTGGATTCAATTTTACAGTTATCAACTCAACTTCTGATATGATGGGATAAGATGACATTATTTTTTAAATCAGTTGATTTTGAATCTCAGTCAAGGGAACAGGTGTGAACTTTGTTCAATGTGGCATTTTAAGGTCAATATTTTTTGTACCAGCTCAGTGTAAACTTTGTTTGATATGAGAATGTGAACTTTCATTCAGTATGATGATTCCTTGTATCAATTCACCTGAACTGTATTCAGTATGCGTCTTGATAATAACCCTATCTATTTCTTCCCATATGTGCTATTATGAAATGTGTGTAAAAATTCATACATAAATGATTGTATTTTGGTCAAACGATGATTTGATTTCAGGACTTGTTTGGGGGCATGGTTTCGTATAGCCAATAAATCTTTTGTGTTCTTACTTTGACCTGTTGGAACTGAAGTGGAACCTGTTTCAAAGTATAGGAATAGGATCAAGGAATCTCAGTGGTTCTCGTTTGTCAAGTATAAGCAGTAAGACTGGGGACTCAACAGAGTGCTTCCAGATATAACAGCGATGACTCCCCAGATATGACAGTTGGCGATCCGGATACAACAGAGCCTACACGTACACTACCGGCGCCACGGATACAACAGCTTGTTAGAGTTTCGGGGACAACCAAACCAGCCTCATTTACTACATTTAATATAATAACGATAAAAAAATACTCTTATAAAATAAGGATAATTATTATTTTAAACGTAATTTTCAACATGGATGAATATAAGTTGAATAACCACTGAAAATTAAAGTGTAGTGGACACATCTTAAATAGATTTTTTAAACTTCGCAGAAGTGTACATTTAGTGCAGGTCACAGTTGCCTTCGAAATATGCAAGAGTTATGTAATTAAATCTAAGTCCATAATTTGAAAGTAAATGAATAACTGTACCATAGATAAGATTAAAACACACTAATCAGGACAAAACAATTTAAAGTTTGTCTAATTATATGGATGTCTGCCCAGGGATTATGTTATCTTGATTAAACTAACCGAAAACAAAATGTTAATCGGAAATATTTATCCTTCAGTTTTACACTTTACAGTTGTAAGTTATCAAAAAGTCAATGTTTAATTAATTATCACTATTCTTTTATATATTTGTACTTTATAAAAAGGAAGTGAAAGTTGACTGTGTATTTAACTGACTTGCAATTTTACCTATACATTACTATTTCCTCATCACAAGGTAAGAGCTTACCTGGAATCCTGAAGGGAAATGGAAAAGAGGAAGGCCGAAGAATACACTACGTCAGTAATTGGAAGCAAACATGAAAAGGATCAATAGCAACCAGAAAGGATTGCTCGGGACAGAGTTGGATGGAGAATGTTGATGGGCGGTCTATGCTCCATCACGAGGGGTAACAGGCGTAAGTAAGAAAATCACTATTTCAGTTACTTTCTTGACAATATGAAAGTTTGGTTTTATCCTTTAGTTTTACACATATTACTTTTTGAAGCCTAATTCGACGTGTTTTGAAACAAGATAACCGAAAAAAGACCAGATGTTACTGAATTAATCAGTTAATCCGAATAACATAACTGATTTACACATAAAAATTATTATTTTCATAATTTATAAAGCATTTAATATTAATATTTAATATTAAATTTTGGTAAATTATTTCACTTGTTTTTACACCTAACTATAAACTAAACTGTGATCTTAAAAAAGAATAACATGTATGTAATACCATATTGTTTGAGCTTATTTTCTATGAATTGATTCCAGATGACGAGTTATGCAAAGTCAAAGAATTTTACCTATAATTGTTTTACTTCACCATAGGAGTCTTCTGTGTTATGAACTATAGACTTTCGTAAGAATCAAACTCATGTTCTTCACTGATACGCCACACAGCTATAGTTTTAAGAAATTTCGTAAGCTTCATTCATAACCACTGACCTTGTTTGTTACTCTCATCTTAACTGCCTAGTCCTACAGCTTATGACTTTTTACCAACCAAAGTTGAGTAGACACTCAACAATATTCTCAGCCATGAAGTTATGGAATGTGCTTTTGTGGCAAAATGGAATCAAAATGTCCATCCTAGTGTATTATCAAGCTGTAGCGAACAGTTTGTATTAAATCGAAAGGAATCAGAAACAGGTTGTTTCCTTGGTTTGAGTTGTTTTGAGTCGCTTGTGATTGGGCCGTAATGGCAGAAAAGCAATTGTATGACCTCTGTCTGTAGTCCTGTGATGTATGCCACTTATTTCTATCGACATAAGTAGTATGTGACACCAATCAGAAGTGGAGTGCCTGGCAGCAGAAGGTTGCGAAGATCGAATTGAAGAAAACGGGCTTGTCAACAGAGCATAAATATAAAGGCAATGAAGTTTGAGATAATTGTTGGAAGATTTTCAAATGAAGTATTTATTTTATCATTTCCACATTTTACTAAACAGCTGTGTAATTTTGTAATAAACAATAACTTGGTTGTCCCCCCCCCTGAGTTCTCGTTAGTTACATTCCAATTATTTATTAGTTCACTCGTATTACCAGTAGGATCAGTCACCTGTTCGCCAACTGACATATTGACAGCTGAACAACTAGGACGCCAACAACTATCGGTCCTAGAGTCCCTTCTGACCCAGTGGTCAATCAGAAGATGAAGGTAGAAAGAGGGTCAGTTCTTTGTTACACTCAATTTAACCATGACTCAAAACCCATAAACACACAAAGAAAATTAAGGAATTACCATAACGGCATAACTACTCCATAAGTGGAAGAGAACTGAGTAACACTTCCGTAATAAATTAACAGTAACTTAAAAAAGGCACAAAATATAGCAACAGTTCATACATCACAAAAAAGCTTAAAAGCAGGCGAATACAAACATACAATTTACTTTAACTTAAAAGATACAAAACTGGTATTTAATAACTTACTATCATAGCCATAGGGAACTTCAAATTCCTCACGTTTTTCTAGCCACATTGGTAAGCCTTCTGATAGGAGACCAGTATCAAATCGTTTAAATTGATTGAAATATCCTATCCGACCATATGTTAAATTGTAGTTGATAATGATAAAAAGCGTAAAAGTTATGTATTTAACAAAAGAGAACATTATTGACAATATGGGCGCTTCTATAATTTATGCATATCACACTCACTATAAAATAAACTCTAGTGTTTCATAAACGAAATGAGAGAATAAAATGATTATTATGATTTTTGTCTTGAATTTCGTTACGACTTAATCCTTATTCTTTACTAAATCTCGAGGTAAGTAAAGAGTTTTATGCTTTCGCTCACAACGTTTCTAAGCAGAAGTAAATTTCCGAATAAAAATCTACTCAGCTACATTTAAGAGAACCATTATTTCTATCTTATGTTTATAAATCAATCCCAATGAATGAGAGGAGATTTGAAGGTCATGTCGTATTAAGCCAATCAAATTCATCTCTACTCGCCTTCTCCAAATTTTTACCTACCCAAAATTATATAGTTATAGGACCAGTGAGTAGAAGTGAGATAAATTCAATACTATAATCCCCTTCATTCTAAATGTTGTCCTACAAATTTATCAGAGTTTTCATATATTATCTTTCCAATCAACATCATTGGGATTTGAGTTGAAACTATTCGATCTAATTTAGACGAATGTTCTTATATATCATTGGGATTGTTGTGAAAATTTGTTTTTATCAACTATACTCGTCTATAATCCAATTAAATTATCTTCGTTTCCACATATAATATATGTATATTCTGAAAATAATCATCACAGAATTTATACCAGTTTACAGGCATGATCAGCTTGGTATGAATAGTGACATTAAATGTAGAGAACAAACATGTGATATAGGATTATTTTAAGTTTACTATTTCAAGAAATGTTTAGGTAGTACATTTATGACATGTATTACTGCAATGAAATGAATCGGCCAGGAACTTTTCATTTCTTTTATGTGGGCATCCTGTTGATGTATGAACAATGCATTTAAGGTCATTTTCTGAACCATAACGAATTGATTATAAACACCAACAACAAGAGAAACCAAAAAAGAAGGAGAAATCACAGAAGGACAAAAGCAATAATTACTACGATAGATCAGTCAGGTCTGCCATAATGTGTCTGCCAGATTATTTTATGATGTACTGTTCGTGTTAGATATTATTCAAATTGGTTAAAGTTACAAGGGACGGTGTTAGTGTGAAGTAACAGCGGATAAGGAGGTTTATCTAGAAAATTCAGTAATAAAAGCGTCTGAACTTTCAAATTTCTTATAATCTCACTTGTGGAATAAGATATACGAGTGTGGTAAATTATTCCAGAGACTGGAAAATTGACTGTTAAATGTAATTCGTATAGAGAGATGATTTAGAATGGGTTTGTTTCACTAATGATATGGAGTTACTGATGCTGTAACTAGTAGTTTCTGCATATTGAATTACTTTACTGAATGTAGAGGATAGTTTATTAGGTGTTTTGAAGGAGAAAGATTAGACTTAGTTTGAGTCTCCTCCTTCATAAAGAGACGAGCCCAAGTTTAATACATCTGGACTTATAATTTAAGGTACAGTCAGTCCCAAGAATGCGAAGTGTAAATCGTCTCTAAACGGATTTCATCCTTAATTTATTCTTTATGTGAACACTATTAAGAATAGACGTGCGGTGTTCTTGGAGTGGTCGAACTCATACTTTATCAAAATACGTGAGTCGTTATGGAGGTTTCGAAATATATAACCCATAAGACGTTGAAACCTGGAGGTCTGTTTCGAGACCTGTCCTATAAAGGACAAATTGCAGGAGTACCTAAGTCCACTACTGTATGTAGCTTAGATAACACATTGCCACTTATGGTAGGATCTAAGTTGAGTGATATATTACCGAAGCATATCTATGCACATTTAGCCGTGTTAAGCTCTAACTGCCATCTTGAGCAGCAGCGCGCTACCTCGTTAAGCTCCATGCTGATGCAATTTTGCATATTGTTCAGTTTATTAGGAGAAAAGCAATACACTACTTTAAGATCATCTTCATACAGAAGGGGATTACTCTCACAAAAACATTCACAAATATCACTGACAAAAACTAAAATGAGCAAACGGTCTAGGACACTACCTTGATTTACACCAATTCTGACAGGGACAGCGTTCGACAAGGAAGAATTAATTTTAACTATTTGATATCAGTGTCTGGGGAGTTGACCAAGCCAAACAAACAGAAGGTTTCGGACCCCGTAAGAAGCGAGTTTGTCTGTAAGAAGTTGGTGGTTAACCATATCGAAAGCTTTTTAAGTGTCAAAGTATAACACTAAGACAAGGTACCCGCGATTACGTTGAGTAAAGGCTAAATTAAAGAAATCAAAATGGCAGATCATACAAGGTAAATCTCTAAGATATCCATTTTGAGAGTCATTGATAACTTTTTCAGTAAGCAAGTAGTCGGAGAGTTCGTCACCAACAATTTTTTCTATAATCATAAAGATAACTGGGGATTGGTAAAACAAGAACCACATTCCCACGATCGAAGAACATATGGAACTCAAAACAACTCTCAACTAACTTCAAAGTCACAATCTTCAATACGAATGTCAACACAGTCAGTCCTACTGTACAGAGCTGAAATGTGGAGAACTACTACATCCATCGTCAAGAAGGTACAAGTATTTATAAATAGTTGTCTACGCAAAATACTCAACATTCATTGACCGGATACCATCAGCAACAGCCTTCTGTGGGAGAGGACAAACCAGCTTCCAGCTGAAGAGGAAATTAGGAAAAGACGTTGGAAGTGGATCGGACATACATTGAGGAAATCGCCAAACTGCATCACGAGGCAAGCACTAACTTTGAATGTTGAAGGAAAGAGGAAAATAGGAAGGCTGAAGAAGACATTACGTCGGGAAATAGAAGCAGATATGAAAAGGATGAATGTTAACTGGAAAGAACTAGAAAGGATTGTGCAGGACAGTGTTGGATGGAGAGTGCTGGTGTTTGGTCTATGCTCCTACACGAGTGGTAACTGGCCTAAGTAAAGTGAAAAACTCAATCTACTTTCAATTAGTAAGTAGTATGGTATGTCACCGAGAAAATCTATCAAGATTGAATAACCAAGAATAATTAGAAATCTACTGAAGCACTATTTCTCCAGTAACACTTCTAATGTTACAGCTCATCCCTAACTCAGATAAAAGAGTAGTAAAGAGTACAGTCTTTGCAATATAATACCGTAAAAATAACGCTGTCATAAAACACTAACCTTAAAAAACAACATACATCATCGAAATTTTACCGTGGGAGTTTTAGGATTTTCAATTTGAAAAATTAAGGACGCATGGTGGAGGAATCTTAGATAATTCGGGAACATCGATGCGGGCGAATCTTATGATGATCAGATAAACAGATAATATAGGTACGTGACTTTGATATTGACAGACAGTTTTTTTGAGTTCCATATGTACTCCAACTGTAGGAATGCTGCCCTTACTCTGCCAATCCTCGCCTTTACGTCTGCACCAGATGTTCGTTATGTTCATAACTTACCAACAGAATTTTAAACGCTGTACCATTCATTCAAGATAATGTTGATAACAAGTATATTTGTAACAAAAACAATTAAAGCGCCTTCTGTTATTTGTTTCATTGTAACAATTTTTAATTCTTTTTGTACCCCTTCAATTTTACAATTCATGATGACTTGAACAATAACAATCTGATAATAACTCAAATCTCGAAGAGTTCTTCATTTTCTGTAAGATTGTTGATAATCATTAATGAGAGAGATAAGTAAAAATACTACTGAAACACAAGGTTATTTTACTTTCATTTCATTACTATTCACATGGATAAACAATTTATTTTAACGTTATTTAACACTTTTATTTTTGAACTTGACACAAAAAAGTGTTTTGGGATACTTAAAAAATCTTCCCAGAATGTTAAGTTTACCACTAAGTCTGAAAATGCTCTTTGCTTCTGTACATTTTTTGAACTGAAAGTAAAATTTATGTTATTAATCCGTTCCTTTTTCATTACCGTTCAGGGCGCATGAATTAGCAAATTCTATGGTTCTGGGCAGACATCATCAAGCATAAAAACGGAAAACTTATCATCACTTCAACGTCAACGTAATTCGATCCAAGAAAGTAAAAAACGAAGTTAATGTGAACACCGATAAATAGTTTCATCAGATTCGATTTTTAAACACATTATTCTGTACTGAAAAATAACACACTGATTATGAAAAGTGTCTAACTAATTGCAATTAATGATTAAAAATTACGTAACAATCTTGTTTATTTATTTTATCATTAGGATTGTGGTGTATGCTACTTATGTCTGTCGGCATAAGTAGTATGTAACACCAGTCGGAATTGCAAACCCTGACACAGAAGGCTAAGAGGATCAATTTGAAGAGAATGGAAATGCAAATAGAGAGGAATTGCAAATAAGAAGAGTCATACAGACTATGAAAGACAAATGATAGAAATTTGAAAATGAAGTATTCAATGTATGATTCTCATATTTTATGGAGACTTTCTGTAATTTCTTACTGTAATGAATCGGTGGTAACAGGTGTAGGTAAGTTATTACGTATGTAAGTAACTATCATATAACTTGTCTGATAGTCTGGTAAATGTACTCATCATTGTTTTGTCAACATATTTCAATTTTAAATGCATACAATAATTTATTCAAACAAAATGTATTAAAATTTCATAAAACTCCAATCAGTATATTCGGTATAGGCTTTAAACAGCATGAAATATTCTCCAGAATATTGAACAATTGAATAACGATCAATAGTTCATCGCATAGTACAGAAATGTTTATGAGGCGATTATCTAGTTAAATATTTGATAAAAGAATAATTTGATTTGATAGTTATAATCATAATGAAAAAGATATATATATATATATATATATATATATATATATATGAAAATAAATATCAGTGAAAGATATAAAATTAGCAAGAATGAATTGGGTCTTAACTGTCTTACAGATAATAATACTAGGTTTCTCTCTGTTTCCTTACTGTTCCTTACAGTCTTATATATCAGACAATGGTCAGAATCCTGACTATGTTACAGTTGTTCTACCAAAATTCAAGGGACAGATTGAAAAAAAGTCCGAATACGTAACTCAGTTAAAACAGAGAACAACATTCAACACTGACGGAGATGATGATAATTCTGGAAAACATTCGATAAATAACCGAGGTTATGAAGACCTTTTCAGGAGACCCGATTTAAATGATTTTAGCAGCAATGACGATTATGAAAATAATGGTGACCAATCCGATGTTAGGGAAAAAAATCAAGATTATTCGGAATCCGGTTATATAGACGAAGAGACAACAAAATATGAAAAACAGACTCAAAAACAAAGCGGAACTAGTCAGGTATTTAAACATATACCTAAAAATAGTATAACGAAATATGCTGAAATTGATAGACCACGCAGTTTCAATAACAAAGAAGTTTTAAATAATGATGCTTTTGCCTCCAAAGATTACAGTAACACCGATTTAAGTCAGCTATTCGATAAATATGCTGAAGATACTGATCGAAATTCCAATGCAAAGTTTGATTTGAAGAATTATGATGTCGATATGGACAAATTGTTTAGAGAAAACATAAAAACCAGTAAAGGAGAGAATATATACTATGGTGATGAAGTACAAAGTAACCATCAGAAGGAAAATCACCGGATGAACAATAATAATCGGAGAATGGATTCACTGCCCAATAGAAAACGTCCGCCAACTTTACAGCAATATAAAAATATTTACGAAGTTCGTAAAAGAGAGAAATTGAACTATCATGTAAATAATGGGTGAAATGACAACAATAACGAGATGTTTGAGAATTGCTTCAAGCGTTTTTACTAAAATCAAAATAATTAATACCAACCAATCAAATTATTCAAAAACAGTCATGTGCAATAATGACATCATTATTAAGAGATTATGCTAACTTTCAAAATGTAATCACAGTTTTCGAATGTCCATCTTCTTTGTCTAAAACAGTGATATGAAATGAATTACATTAAATAGATTTTACAACTTTTCTCGAGTATATTTTCAGTGCCATAAGCTTTTCATCCTGTTATAATTAGGATATTTTCAGTCATGGCCTAACAACTTCATCATTTGCTTGTTTTTCCTTGGACATTTGACTTAGATCTCTGCCTGTCGAATCTCATAGCACATTTTATGTAATACAATCTGTCTGTTATCTAATATAAGAAAGTATACTGATGGCTTGACTTAGTAAATCCTTATTTAAACAATCAAACGCCTGATAGTTCGTAAGCGGTGTGAATTCCAATAGAAATGTAACTAACAAAATATTTTGGCCGATATTACATGGGGACCTATTCAGAATGAATTTACTGAATGTAATCGGTAAGAATACTTAGAGTCAAGCTTCACAACCACTACCACTGATTTGCGAAAAATATCTACATATTTCAGCAAAGCGAAATACACCTGAAGATTGAAGTCTAAATCACTTAGCACCCGGTAACTTTAAACATTCCTTGGCAGATGATCTGCGGCAGAATTAGATAAGGCAGACCAGTGGATTATTAAATGGAAAACTGTATGAGTTAATCTTGATCAGTCATGGCTTTTTGAAGATAATCTTTTGGCCAGATGATATTGTATACAATGCACAGAGATATTCAACTGAATATCTTGATGAAGACTTATCAAAGTTGATCTATAGAGCTTTCTATGCACTGAAGTACAGGTACGATGATGGTTAATGTTCATACTGCTGCATATTTAGAACCACATTTTCTATAGTTTCAGACAACGATCAGTTGGTGGGGGGTTAGCACATAGAACACCGTGTATCAGTATCAGATTTCGGACACTGTCAGTCATAACACATTGGAAACAATAATGATGTAATGTTACCCGTAAGTTGTGCCCATTGAAATCCACCTAACCTGTCCCAGTCCACCAGGATTTTAGATTCTAAGTATTATATAAACCATATCCATTCATATAGATAAACTTTGCGCATATATCCGTATGATGTTGGTACGATCACTTTCTTTGCCCTATTTATTTAATCAATCGAATGACCCATCCCCAAAATGTACTTTTGTTTTTCACATTTTTTCTCATTCTTCATCTCTTATACTTTTATGATCAGTGTTACTAATTGACCGGTTGACTGATACTTTCATTCCTTATAATATTCACTATTTTATGTTACACAATTTGTTTCAATAATCCTAATTCCGTTCTAGGCAATTAATCTGTCTATCTTTGGTCAATTATTCTGTAGTCAACTGATAATTTGTTTCGGTTTATTTGATAGAACTTTCAACTTTATGACTGACATATTCATTTAAATTCTTGAATAACATTTTTATTTAGTCATTATTATCTTTATAAGTACCCTTAAAATGTATACACACTATCAATTAACTCATAATCATACTGTTGGTGTTAACATTGTATCTATGAGGGGACCCTAAATGAAATAAAAATATTTATGCAGTCAATTTATAGTTTAAATGTTCTGATGTGAATTGTATGATATTTGCCCTGTTAATTTATCACGTGACTAAGCCGCCAATCAGAACACTACTATATGATCTTGCCACTGTGCCAAACCAATGGAGCGCTAACCAGTACGAGCAGCCTGGAGTATATATATATATATAATTTTTTTAATCTGGTTGGCGTTTTTTCAGCGAGGTTTTTTTGGTGGGATGAAGTTGTCGATCCCACTTTTTCTTCGTTCGGATATAACAAGAATATCTTATTTGTTTAACTTCATATGCACAACATGACCTTCAGGAATGGTGATTTTTAGTTTTACATTCAATGAATAGTACTTAAGAAATGTAATTATAACGTTTTATCGCATAAATTCTCCATATACATGTTTGTATAAGTATATTTTCCTGAGTAGTAACTAAATTATGAAGGATAATTTTGTAATACCGCCATTAATCTCAGTGATTTAAAATAGTCTATATTATAGCCTCAGACCTAGAATGTGGGATACGTGACCCTGCTTCGTACCTGAAATCTTTAGTGTATAAGTAGGCCCCCAGTAACCAATCAACCAATAAATAAATAAAATGAATGTTACTATTCACTCAACAGAACAAATGTCTCAATATTGGGGTCATTTAATGATCAACATTTCGCATCGTTTGGAAATGTATTACACTAGTAAGTTCAGAAGTTTAAGGAAGACTCAAAGTTTTTGTTAGAGTAAAATCACAGTCATATAGCTTTTAGGAATAATATTTTAACTAAACTTTAGTATGGATTGTCGTCACAGAGACTGCTATGCTAACTCATTAGGCTGTAGTTATTTGTGACGTCTTCCATGATCGATATATTTGAGTTATCCAATACCTTTGGTTATTTTTCCGCTTATTTAGTAGGCGAGTACAGTATATATGAGTGTAAGTTTTATTAGAGATTCCATTTTAAGAATATCGAGTTATCCTCAGCTGCTGACTCGTCAGCTAGGACTTCCCGGGATACCGGAGGGAAAATATAAATATGATGATAGTTAGAAGTTCTGAAATCTTTAAACTAAATTATACTCTTATATGCAAAATTCGTTCACGTAGTGCACGGAAAAATCTCTGAGAAGTGCTAGATATCGCAAAGAAGTTGAAAATTGGAAACGTGAAGGTAACTTCAGTCGTTTATCTTTTTTGTGGATTTCATATGGTAGTCAAATCATGTAATGTGTAAAAGTTTAATACAAATATAGGTTATGTAAATGAAAATAAAAAAGAAGATATCATTCATGATAATCGACCATTGAATGATTACAAATGTTAAGCTGTTGAGTCATTGGTTTCAAGTCAAATCTGTCACTAACATTCAAAAACGACCAGACATCTTAAAGAACTGGAACTCAAAGTGTACTTTTGTATTTAGTTATATCTTTCAGAATGTAAGGGTTTTAGAAAGAATCACTCCACAGAACAATTTCTCGCTGTGGTACTTCGAGGTCAGTTTTCCAAATCTTAATGTAGGGTTCGTTTATCCTTTATGTTAACAGGTACTTACTACTTACTTATGTCAGTTACCCCTCGTAGAGGGGAATAGTCCCCTCACCAGCATTGTCCATCCAACCCTGTCCTGGACAATCCTTTCCATTTGTTTCTGGTTGCTATTTATCCTTTTGATGTCTGCTTCCAATTCTCGACGCAGTGTGTTTTATTGGCCCTCCTCTTTTTCGTTTCCCTTCAGGGTTCCAAGTTAGCACTTGGTGATTTCCTCAATGTATGTCCTATCCACGTCCAACGTCTTTTCTTAACTTCCTCTTCATCTGGAAGCTGATTCGTTTGATTTACATTACCGTTATATTAGATTTATGAGTTATGTGATTTTAATAAATAAAGTTTTAGCAAACACAATTTTCTAAATACATTTTCGGATTGAAACATAATTAGTTTTGGCGCATTCTATCCCAACAAATAAAGGAGGGAATGACCAGAGTCATTTTAATTTATTTTATACACAATATGACTGTATAGTATATCAGTCTACAACTGCATTTTTGTTGCAAAATATAACTAATCAACATTACTTACATGAGACAGATTATGTCTTTCCATGATCTAGCATTTATTTCTTAGACATATCAATATCTTAACAGCTTCAAGAGAGTAACCTATACACACGAGTATTCTGTCTTTTGGCAATACTGCATTCCCTGAAATAATTGATTCAATGGTAAATCTATTAATAGAGATCAATCTAACAGGACAGTTGATGAAAAATAAAAGTTCATATATATCTTGAAGAGACAATCAATCTTAGACAAGATTATCAAGGAGGATCGAGTTTATGCTTATGAAATAATTCTAAAAAGCTTACTTCCGTTTGTATTAAACGTTAACAGTACTATCCACAGCGATAACTAACTAAACAATCACAAATAAACCATTTACCTTCAAGAAAATAACCGTCCATTAGTTATTAATTCTATGAAAACAATCAACCAGGTCTGTTGGGAGATATCAACTCACTGAAGACATTGGTGAATGGTTGCTCTATTTCGTGGATTGGTTGAAGTTAGACATTAACACCTTTGGATGCTTACCAGCTCAGTGGTCTATCAGTTAAGTGCTTTGGTGCGAGACTGGGTTCGAATCTCGTGAGGCGAGATCGTGGATTCGCACTGCTGAGGAGTCCCACAATAGGACAAAACGGCCGTCCAGTGCTTCCAGGTTTTCCATGGTAGTCTAGCTTCAATTGACTCATGTTCTCAACTATATAAAATCCTATTAATTGTTCAGTTAGCAACACAGTAAAAACTCAATAAATTTCATGGTATTTATCGATTTAAGTAAAATTAAAAAAACAAAAAGAAAATGTTTGCTGATGAAGATTTCAGACATTATATTATTAAGTGCAACACAACAATTTAATGATTTTAATTATTATCCATCAAAATCATGTAATTATCATTATAACTATATAAGAAGGAAGTAATCAAGTATTTATTCAATAAACTATGTTTGTTTATAATAATGTACTACATTTATTTTGTTTAAATTGATACTATGTATTATACAAGCTTATTGATCCTATTCTATCTAATTTGGATTTATTATACAGTACAGGGAAAAGTTTACACTACAACATCCAAAAGGCTTTTACCATATTATTATTATATGAATTATTATAAACCCTATTATTATTATTTGAATCATAGATTAAGTAGTTCTGATTATTCATTGAATAGTTATCTTCAATCTTACCAATATCATACATATTCTCAACGACCATATTCTAAAAAGAATTATCTAATTATTCCTGGAATTGATAAGTTTAAAACTATTGAAAGTGAAACATTGAAACATATAAAAGAATTTACTGAAATTACTACTGAACATAAGAAATATGATAACGTTTTACCTTTATCTAATTTTGATGGTGATCATATTGATAATGATAAAAGTCAACTTGAACTAAACAAATTTATTGATCCAAATCAGGAGAGTGGTACTGATTATAATTTCGATTTATCTAATGGAAATAAACCAATAGAAACTTTATCAAATGGAAATTTGAATGAAACAAACAATCAGAAACAAGCAAACAATAGTGATATGTTATTACATAAATATTCTTATAAAGAACAAAATAAAATAGCTGCTAATAACAAAAAACCGTATTTGTCAAAGAAAGTTGAAACTCACTCGAATGAGGAATTTCTATACAATAGACAGTTAATTAAAAGTCGTCAATCTTCACGTTATATTATTCTTCGTCCACGGAAAAAAAAGAAGTTATATTGATGATTTTTAAGAAACATATTCATTGACCAATGTTATTATCATAGAATGTTGAATTTTGGATGGGCACTTGATGTGTAGTAGTGAGAGTGATTATTGAGTTTAGACAAACAGCCAATCAACCTACTGATTAGTAAATATGTGATTTCATTTATTGTTATCGATTTCTACCCCGGATTCACTGAGTGTGACTGCTGGTAACTGTGTTGAATAAAGTATTATCTACTGTTAATCCGGTTCTCTATTCTGGGTTGTGAAGCCTGGATCTGAAATAATGTGAATAGTCTCATTATCGTATCAACGTATTATCTTGCTGTACCTTAGAATGAGAAAAATATTTTAAATCAAGCGTTCTACCAGAACCTATTACTGCTTTGACAAATCTCTCGTAAGAATTTAAACTGCCTACACGGAAATACATACATGAATCAATACGAGCTGAGATCAGCTGAATACACTTTAAGAAAGGCTGTGAAATTCTTTTAAAGTATACACTGACATCTCTCTTTTCTCATGTGAATACAATGCTATTAATCTATATGCTCCATCTTCTGATCTAATGAAAATGAATGAAATTACCAACATTAAAAAAGTTGTTGTTGGCTTAAATGTGAAGTTTCCATTGTTGTTCCGGACAACTCCTACTTCAAATAGAATGCAACACCCTCATAAGCACCTACCTGGGGGAGAAATAACAAACATACTATAATGGTTGCTCGAAATTTAAACTGCCTCTTTATCATTTCACTGGGCTAGAAGCAAACCTTTAACTTGTTAGTCTGAAATAATTAATCTTGTGTGTGTAACCAAAGCTGTATTCGCCACTGAACAAACGACATTCTGCGATGATAATTTACAGAATATAGTTGACCTATACTTTCGAAAAAACAGTAGACTTGTGCTATTCTATTTTTGTTTATATTGGTTCCGTTCAAAGTCATCAGTCCAATCGAAGATTCACTAGATGACTAGTTAAACTTTGTGCTTCGATCGCGAAAAACACCGGGTATTGATAATTTCATTGGAAACTATAGTATTTCTTATGATAGTTAGTAACAACATGCATTTTAAACCCAGAGAGGGTCATAAGGGAGGTGGTTTTTAGTAATAAAATGGTGAACATAGACTGTATTAAATGTGCTCTCAGTTGGCTGTTTTTCTGTTTTACTATATCTTGATTACATTTATAAGCGAAGATGGATAGTGGCTAGCAATGAAGTCCAGGACGCACGTTTCGTCCTATTTGGGACTCATCGGCTGGATGTGCCTGCATCTCTGAGTTGATGTTCACTCTGGGACTGGAACGCAGTACCGTTCGCTTCAAACGCCTTCGCGTTATCCACTTAGCTACTGAGTCCTGATAGCCACCTGCACATCAACTCCGAGATGTAGGTGTATCCAGCTGATGAGTCCCAAATAGGACGAAACGCGCTTCAAACTGGATTCCACTGCTAACCACTATCCATCTTTGTTTACAAAGCTTGTGACCTTAGGCAATATCGAGGCAGTCCGCACAGAATGCACATATTCCAACAAGAGAGTGACCAATTTCAGTCCTAAATAACAATGGGAAGATACAAGTATACAACACCAAGTGAACTTGATTACATTTGTTTGTATTTTTTATTGACGAATAGAACTTACGTAATCTGATATGCTGCACTTTTGATCCACGACTATATGTAGTCATATTCACATGAATATGCTTTCAGATTTCTTTTAAAAGACAGTAATTAAATTTAATCATTTAAAGTGACACTATTCCTAATGTCCGTTTTACTACTTACGTAATAATAAGTAATTAGAAATGTAAATAAAAAATGGAATCTTGTTTGATTGACTAAGTAGTCGCCTATTTTCATCAAATTGGAAAGACAATGACGACATCTTCATCAAGACTAGGGTATGTTTCTCCAAATATCCCACACATAATATATTGGACAAGCTATTGGTTGTGGATGTCGACTGTTTTCCTATGCTCGTATGGCGGATGGATTATTCACCGTAAGCAGATGATCAGTAACTCATAACCATGATTTACTGAGCGTTGTTCATGAATAAGATCCATGGTTCCGTCGTTTGACAAAAGATCAAATGAAGAGAATTCACCCTTTACTGCTGTCGGGAGCTGCAGCGTTTGTAGTGATCGAAAGTAGCAGTAGTAGTAGTAATCGAAATACCACTCTACTATTTAGTGGCATAGGATGCGTCAGTGAAGGCAATGTCAGTAACCTTTGGACTCCTAGCCCGCGAGACATCTGATAGGTGGTTCTTAGACCTTTTCTATGATAATGTTTTGTTTCGGAAGCTTCATTAGTGATGACAGACCTGTCACTAGCAATGCTCCTAGTGCAAGCTTCCTGGCTACCTACCATATTTTGTTCAAAGTTCACATTATGCAAAATTTAGGTGGTGAGTAAGGAAAATATCATTTAATCTGCTTCTGTGATGTGGCTACTGGTTCCACAGAATATAGCACGAATTGTTGGAGGAGGCCTCCAAGAAAGTGGCTATCCGTAACAAGAAGACGTGAAAGGTCTTCCAGTTTTCTTGAGGCTGAATGAAGTTTTCGAGAAATTGTTTTTATGTTTATATTGTGATAATCACTGATCAACCATATGGTAACTTAGAACTAATGTTTCTTTTACTCATTTATTATAAATGAAAAAGTAATGCAAATGTAAAACAATAGCACCTAGGTTTCTAAACTATGCTCACAGATCTCAGATTGTCGATGGTTATCATTATTCATGTGACATTTATTGTCACATAATGGTATCCAGGTGGCCAATTTGACACAATTAAGCTGTTCCACAGTGAACGTTCATCACTTAACATAATTCACATGATTTCGTAAAATATTGTCACTGGTATTGAATTTGGTATTTCCGGAAACGAAAATTAAATATAGGATTGTAACTAAACAGTTCGACCTTCACACTAAACGAATGCACTTTCTTCTTACAAACGTGAAAAAATAACGGTAGATAAAGCAGTGATTATAATATTATTGATAATAGTATTGGTGTTAATTTAACTATCAACAACGATGAGCTTTAGGCTATAATCCCTCATCACTAACCAATGTTTACGAATCCGATTTCATAAAAGGCATAAAATAGGTGAAGTTGATCTACATGATTATTTGTATTTAATCCACCGTAGTCAGTTTTACACAGTATTTATTCATTCATGATTAGCAATGTTCGTTTACAAGTTGACCTATTCCCTATTTTTATCAGGTAAATCATTATCATCATCTCACATTTAAATTCTACCACACCTTGTGAAGGTTTACGAAACATTTCATTTTACGCAATTGGAATATATTCTTATCACTTAACTCAATTCACTGTAGTTTAGTGATTGCAAGCAACTTCTTTACACTTAAGTCATATGATTATGTCATTTCTCATATTGGTTACATCCATCTACTTTTCTGTGTATTCTACTTTTTTTGATGGAAGATTCATAGAGAAAACAAATCAAATAATCAAAAGAACCTATTGTGTCATTGAATAAAAATAAAGGGAATCCATACTAGTATGGGGCTCCTTAGCAGTGAGCATCCACAATCCTGCACGCGGGACCCAAACCCGGAACCTCCTGTCTCGCGCGCGAATGCTTAACCTATAGACCACTGAGTCGGCATTCGACGACTTTAATGTCTAACTTCAACCAACCCACGATATTGAGAGAGCGTACAACATTATCTTCAGTGAGTAACCGCCTCACAACGGACACGGTTGAACTCCACTTGTCACCGGTTTAACATTGATCCATTCGTGATATCAATCTAAACTCAACAATCTCCACAACCTTATACTGATAATTATCATATGCTCACTAGTGACTAGATTCAAGATGAATTCCCTGGAGTCCTGGTGAGAAGCTGTGACATCGCGATCCGCATTTGGGATCGTGGATGCGCACTGCTTAGGAGTTCCATACTAGGACGAAACGTCTATCCTGTGCTTCCAGGTTTCCTATAATAAACGGGTCAGAATTATGGAACAAACTTGTCCGCTTGACAGATATATACATAAGAAATGATCATAAAGATCATAATGCTAACTGGATGATAATCATGAAAAATTGTTAAAGAATAATAATAACTGATTACGGTTTAAAATTACAAAATTTTCATATATATACGATTCTACAGAATGATAATAAATTCGTTGAAAAGAGATTCCTTCTCTGACCTTCCTGTTTTTAAATCGTGCTTTCACTAGCCACAAATTTGTATATTGATCGCACAATCAGTTCATCAAATCTTCAAAGAAAGCTTGCTAAATACCTAAGAACTCTACTGAAACTGCTGTAATCCTCGATATACTACTTGTCTATACTTGGAAGAAATGAGAAACAATCAAATTAATGTTAATAGATCAAACATAAAGGTGAAAATTTCAATAAAAACGAATTTGTAAAATAACTCATGCTTTGTGCTGGGAATTCCTTCCCGTAACTTAATATATTGACATTGACTAAAACAACCAGTTTTATTTATTTTTAATATACTTATTAACAATAACCGAATAAATGGAATTCGGTGCATTCATATAAAATAGTGTATCAGCCATATCGCTTAATTCAAGAATAGTATTCAATTCATCGTAGTTGGTCCAGTATATGGTATACAACATAATGCTGACCAGTTCTCAGTTATAACTGTAATCTATAGATGAATCTCGTAATTTGTTTAATAAATTAAACGACGCACTACTACACAGCAATTTGGTATATACTATTAAGTAGACACTCGGTGATCAGTCGACTTACCTAGGCTGAGAAAAAAAAATCTAAATAGGGGCGGGGCTCAACATCGTCCATTACTTATAACAGAAGCTACAGGGACACGTAAAAAAACTCGAAACTGCTCAGAAGAAATTTATGGTACCTCTGTCTTCTCCCTGGGCTGATGAAACTTTATCCTGTGGGGAGTAGTGTAACGTCGTGTACTATATTACACCTACATAGTTTATTCTAGTTTCTGGACAAGCCAATTCACCTATAATGTTATGAGTCGTATTTTGATCTTGTTAATTATTCGCTTATTGACCTTGACTATATTTTTTATATGAGCGCATGTGTATGCACATTTCGTATCTTATTCATCGCATGTCTGTCATTCATTTTTGTCTGACTATAAATGTTGATTGATGCTTGCTCATAGCGAGTTGGCTTCCCAGCCATCTCCACTATGCGTCATCTTTCCTTCGCTTACTTACATTTGCTAGTGTCCTCACTGCCTTCTAGCCCATGTTATTTGTCAGTAAAAATGTAGTTGCTGCTTCCCTTTGTCTTCTGATATTATACACCGTTCAGATTGATATAATAACGGTTATCGAGACGATCGATTAACGAAGCACTCCACTACAATCCATCCTTTGCTCGGCGCCCAATTTTTGTCAATCTATTCGTTCTAATCTTGACGAATATTCGTATAAAACATCCTTTACTCCGTTTGTTTACTTGTTTTACTTCATCGCTTTGGTATCTCTTTTTTACTACCTAGATATTGAAACTAATTATTCACAGACTTCTTATCATACAATTTTCACTATCAATATTTTACTAAGTTTATTTTCCTACGTTTTGGCTAATTTCACATGCGTAAAAATTTATCCAGACCGGTTTTGCTAATCCTATTAATACTAGTACATCCGTTGATATATTTACATTTACCTGCACCGCTTCTACGGTTACTGCCGGTCAGAAGCCCTGGTAAAAGAGGAGGGTTGGGCATAGGATCAGAAACCCTATAACGTAAAAAACAACCTTGTTATAAAAGCGCTAACCACAAAAAACAATTTAAACCATTTAGACTCTCTGTTGAAAGTTGAAGAATTTTAATTCAGAAGACTTATAACATCTCATTGTGAAATCCGAGATTACTAAAAAATCATGGAGCTGATGTCCCCTCTAGAAACCAAAGCAACAACTAACATAGGTACATGGGATGTTTGTACTGTGTGTGAGTCAGGGAGGACCAGTCAAATAGATGAGCAAATTAAAAACTACAACCTAGTGGTGCTCGGAAAAGTGGAACCCAATGAGCGCAAGCTTGACAGAAAGATCAGCTTCAGAGCAGGTGCTGTTGTGTTCTGATCATGAAGTAGAAAATGCTTCACACACACAAGGAGTTTCATTGTTACTCTTCAAAGAAGTGCACAAAGCACACATCAATGTTAGCAGCGCAGGTGTTGGATACCGGCTTTGTGAGGCTGAATTCCATCATCATGGAGTGATATGAATTTGGGGGAAGAACGAGAATATTGAGAGACTGCAAAATCTATGTGCTCTCAACAACACAGTTATAGATAGCAGCATTTCCACTCATCGATGCATACATGGGTTTTCATCAGTTTTACGGTATCACACTACGGAAAACCAAATCGACAGCATTTGCATCAATGGAAATCTCAGAATGTCCATAGAATTCGTAAGAACAAAGAGAGTAGTTGATATATTTTCAGATCATCACCTGGTTGTGGCTAAGATGAAACTGAAGCAATCACATCGAAGTAACAAGAGTTTCTGTGCCTCAATAAGCACCCGAGAGGCCTGCTTGAATATCTGATCTATCTGTTCCTGCCATCTAGATATTCCAACAAGTTATCTGTTTCATTGTTTGTTTTATCAGATTATTATGTCATTTAATTGCATAACTTATTCAGGTGCGTTTGTGAAAAGTTTACGACCTTTCACTTACAAGTTACAAAAATTTACAATCGCAGACATCATGATAGCAGGCAATGTGCATTGAAAAGAATGAATATTATTAAGATGTCAACTTCTGAAACGCTAATACATAAGTGGTGATCACTCAATATTTATCATCAATATCGATCACGAAATAAGCAACGGAAAGTCGCCGAAATACGTTGTGCTGAGAATTCTATATTGCACCAAAAATATAATTCTGAATGAACTTAATAATAATTTCATCATAAGGAATGGATCTCCGTCGAATCCCTCTACAAGATTTAAGAAAGGAAGAACAAAAAGACGGCAATAAACAGTAACCGAACATGATCAGAGAAAGATAAGACACAGGCTAAATACATAGAAGCAACCAAGAGTGAAGAGGAGCATTAGGGCGGAAATACGTGGGACACCTAACAACGACAGCAGAAAAAGCCGCAAGAGAAGAAAATATGAAAGAACGATACAAAACAACGAAGAGGCTAGCAGGAAAATACGGTAGACCAGAGCGACCAGTCGGGAGCATAGAATGCAAACCAAGCAGCGTTGATCAAGGGCAGAGGAGTGGGTGACTGGATTATTTTGACGAGCCCGTGAATAGACCACGACCACTGGACCGCACCGTACATCTAAGCGGCACACTCACTCTAAAAATGATACCGGACCAATACAGAAGTCGTCAAGGTTACCAGAAATATCACGAATGGTATAGCAGCAGGATCAGACAACGTACCAGCTGAACAACTGAAGTCAGGTATAGAAGTGACTGCAAACATGCTGTCTTGAAAAAGCTTTGAGAGGAAGAACAAGTACAAACATACTGGAAAGAAGGATAACTCATCAAGATACCAATAAAAAGAGACTTCAGCAAGTGTGAGAACTACAGAGGCATCACATTACTGTCAGTACAAGGAAATGTTTTCAACTGAGTTTTGATGAACCAAATGAAAAATTCAGTAGACTCCCAACTTCGAGATCAACAGGTTAGATTCCGTAAGGATCAGTCGTGCACAGACCGAATCGTGACACTGCGGATCATTGTTCAGCAATCAACTGAGTGGAATCCGTCACTATACATCAACTTTATTGACTATGAGAAAGCATTTGACAGCATGGATAGGAGAACATTATGGAAACTTCTTCGAAACTATAGTGTACCTGAGAAAATCGCCAACATTATCCGGAACTCATACGACGGACTACACTGCAGACTCGTTAATGGAGGACAAATGACAGACACATTCCAAGTAAGGGTCGGAGTCAGACAAGGCTGCTTACTCTCCATTTTCCTCCTTTTCCTTGTGTTTGACTGGATTATGAAGACCTCGATATCTGAGGGGAAGTACGGAATACAATGAACAGGTTGGATGCAACTAGACGATTTGGACTTCACATATGACATAACTCTTCTATCCCATACACACGGACAAATGCAGGTCAAGAAAGTCAGTGTAGTAGCACCCTCTGCATCAATAGGCCTCAACATACACAAGGGAGAAAGCAAGATCCTGAAATACAATATGGAGAACACCAACACAATCACAGTCGATGGAAAATCTCCGGAAGAGATAGAAAGCTTTATATACCCCGGCACTATCACTGATAAATAAGGAGGGTCTAATGTCGAAGTGAGGGGATAAATTGGACGAACAAAAACAAAATTCCTACAACTGAAAAGCATCTGGAACTCAAAACAACTGCCTGCCAACATCAAAGTCACAATTTTCAATACAAACGTCAATACAGTCCTACTGTACTAGGGTGAAACTTGCTGAGCTACTACAACCACCATCAAGAAAGTGCAAATGTTTACAAACAGTTGTCCATGTAAGACACTCAACATCTGTTGGCCGAGTAACATCAGCAACAACCTACTGTGATAGAGAAAAAATTAGCTTTCATTTGAAGAGGAAACTAGGAAGTGACGATGAAAGTGGACAGAAAATACATTGAGGAAATCACCAAACTGCATCACGAGGCAGGTCTTAACTTGGAATCTTCAAGATAAAAGGGAAAGATGAAGGCTAAAGAACACATGTTACTGAGAATCGGAGGCAGATTTCAAAAGAATGAACAGCACTTGGAAGCTACTAGAAAGGAGGGCCCAGGACAGGGTAAGTTAGAGTTTGCTGTTTGGTGGCCTGTGTTGCTCCACGAGGGTTAACAGGTCTAGATGCTCAAGTGGTAATTACTTTTTTGGTTATTTATATATGTATATTATTGATAAGCGTTCAAAAGACAAAACATAAGTTTGGTTGGTTTCATATAATGTATCATTCAAAATTCTTTTTCATAATCATGAATCAATGATGAATTAATTGAGAGAAAAGTTTTCAAATCATCAAGTCAGTCCATACTTCTATTTCAGAGCTTAGAAAAACATGATAAACATACAGAGATAACATTCAATTACAAATTTCAAATCATTTTAACTGAAGATATCCATCTCAATAAATAATGTTTTATTAATTTTTTGTATTATATCGGTTGAAAAAAGAAAGATTTTAAAAATAAAACATGTTTTTGTTACAATATATCCACGAATTTGAGTGATTGTTCATCATTCATTTAATATAAAATTTAAAAACCTAATCCCCCATTTCCCATTGATCCCATACCGAAGAAACCGCCAAAAGAGCCTAGACCGGACATAGGACCAGCATTTGGTGCAGTTGGATCAAAGTCTTTATTTTCCTCTGTTTCTTTCCCATATTGATTGCTTTCTTGATTGTTTGATTGTTCATTATCTGTATTTGGCATTGATGGATAATTCTGTTCATTGTTTCTTCCAGTAGGAGTATGATAATTTGGTGTATCCATTTTACCTCTATTACCGTGATTAACACGATTTCTGTTAGTCTCATAATTTTCAGTATTGTACATATTATAATAATTATTATTACCATTATCATTATTCATATAATTTTCAATGTTATTATATCTATTGTTATTTTGATTGGGTATATTACGTTTAGGATGATCATGATGATTAGTTTTGTAATTATCATATCCACTGTAAGCGTCATTGTTATTAAAATTATAATTGTCATTGCGATTATTCCGTTTTTTATTATAATTATTACGATCATTATTGTAATTGTAATTGGATTTGTCATTGAAATTATTCCGGTCATTATTATTATTATTACCATTGTAGTTGTACTTGTAAGTACGATGACCATTCTGATTTTCTCGATTGCCGTTACGATTGTAATTGTTATTATTCCCGAAATTACGATTTTCGTTATAACGTCTTTGGTTATTATAGTCATTGTTGTAATTATTATTATTATTATTATTATATCTTTTATTATTTCTTAGCCTATCATTATATCTGTTGGCATAATTGTTATGTTTGATATTTTTAGTCATGTAATTTCTATTAGAGTCTCGATTTCTTGTACGATCATTATTATCAGATATATAAGCATTGCGTGTATAATCAGGATTGTAATTTTTAGCATTATATTTTACATCATTATTGTACCTGTCAGTGTTTTTGATGTAATCATATGAATAATAGTGGTTATTATTATCATCATTGTCATTACGGTTGTAGTTATTGCCATTATTATAATAATCGTTATTATTATTATTGTCGTAATGATTGTCATTGTCATTACGGTTGTAGTCATCGCCATTATTATAGTAGTCGTTATTATTATTATCGTAATGATTGTCATTGTTATTGTAATTGTCATTACGGTTGTAGTTATTATTATTGTTGTAGTTTTTATTATTGCGATGTTTCTTGTCTTTACTATTACTGTTGCTACTAGAATAAGTGTGTTTCTTATTTTCATTGTTGTAATTCTTGGTCTCCTTTTTACCATTATAATTATTAATTTTATTATTATTATTATTGTTATTATCATTGTTATTATTATTATAATCATTATATTTATTCGATTGTGGATTATATGTTGATTTTGGTATATGTTTAATAACTTCACTGATTTCACGACGATTTTTTACAGTTTTCACATATTTTAATGAATTTTTATTTTGATATATACTTTCTGAACTCATAGTTACATTAGGTTTAACATTATATTCACCATTATTCTTTTTTATATTATTACCATAAGGTAATGATGACGATGATAATGATGCTGGAGACAAAACTGGATTAGATGCATTTGTTGTTTTTGTATATGTTTGAGAAGCAGTATCAACTTTTGTTTTTTCTTTATGATGTGTTAAAGTTTCATCTTCTGTATGTGATCGTTTTTCAATTTTCGGTGAACGTACCACATAATAATAAGATGATGATTTTTCATTTTGATTATTCGTAGTAATTGATAAGATGGACGGAATACATTGTATAATGATTGTTAAAATTATTAAGAATAATCGGATTTTCATTTGTCTTTATGTAAGAATTCGGTTGTTTGTTTTTTCTTTGTTTTAATGTATAAAATATATATTGATAAAATAAACAGTAGTAAATCCAGGGAAAAAGTTTAAAATGGGTAATTAATCTGTTAATATATATTGAATGAATAAATATGAACTATTGAATATTATCTTATGATGTAATCATTTATAGTATAGTATTATAGTATACAGATAAATTGCACTTTTCTAATTAATTTTTAATTATTTACGCATATTATTGATCATAATGCTTATTCTACAACTTGTAATATCCCTATAATTAATGAATAGAGTTAGACATTAGTAAAGTCATTTGAATTAATCTATAGTGGTTGGCATTATGTTGAATCCTTATAACTTATTCGAGCTTCTGGACAAACTAATTCAGCTATTCTTCTCAAGCTACATTTTGACCTTGTTATTAAATGCTTATTAATCCTGATTGTTTTTATATGATCATGTGTGCGTGTATTGCTTATCTTATTCATCACATGCTTGTAACTTATTTTTGTCTAACTATCGATTTGCACTTTGTTAAATTGAGTTGGCTCACTCACCTTCTCCACTGTGACTTCTTTCGTTTCACTTCGTTCTCTACTCTTCGCTTCCTTCGTTGCAATTCTCTAATGGTCTATTCTGGTCAACGATTCTATGAAATATATGTATTCAAACTCCATTCTCGTAATTGACTTATTTAATCCCGTTATTCAATAATGCGAGTTAAGTCGATAATTATATACGAGGACTGACGAAATGTATATTTCGATAACAATCAGAAACGCCCTAATTGGAATCAGATATAGGGCTACTAAAAATCAACTATTTTATGACTAAACTAGGAAGTATTTAGTTTATATATATATATATATATATATATATATATATGAAGATATTTCATCTATTATATTTTGGAAATGGATAGGCTTTAATCAACCGACCAGTTATTAAGATTATAAAATAAATTATTTTAAGCAGATTTTATGTATTATCTTTTTTAAAACTTGGATTGACTTTACATATTCTCATTTGATAGCTAAACTATTGACTATTTCATTTAACTATTACTAGATAATAAAAACATTTCAGTATTCAAATGGAATTTAGTCTTAATCTGTTGTGATTGGACACTGAAATTAAAGCATGCTATTGGTTAAATTATATTTTCAAGCTTTCTATCATTTAGCTTTACTATGATAGGATGAAATCTTCAAGCAACAACTATCCTGTATATTTAGAATTCGCTGTATTTATGACAAGATAATAAAATTTGTTTGAAGCATAACATAAATGGTTTATTACGAATACTATTGCTGTTTGTATTATGCATTATGAAAAAATATGATCACACTGATTACCACATAATCAATCTCATCTATTACCTGACTTGATTTGATTACTGTCTCACCCCCTCTTATGTTTTTGAATTCCATATCCAAATGACGTCACAACTTTTCGTGAACAGATTTAATAAGGTTATAATTGATAATTTTTGCTACTCTAATTCCTTCCGTCATCAACCTCGATTGATTTACTCAATGTTACACTTGAACACGTATATAATTGTAAGCGGCTGATGAGAAATCATGAAATATAATGAATTTATATCATTCTACATAACTTGTTGTTCTGGCTTGATTCATAAAATTCGTTAAGGGAAGTAATTGGATGAAATGATCATATTATTTTCAATATGATATTTATGCTTAGATCAGATGGGAATAAATGAAAATTTATTATTTCAAACAAAATTTTCATTGTACAGTGTTATATCCCGTGAAGATTTATGAATGGTAACTTTGAGAACTATTTATAGACCAATATGACATGTATATTTTCTATTGTATAATTGTTGAGTAACTTAACTATTCATATTCGTGTCCCCCTTATTATGTTACATTTTGACCCATAGACTATTATTATACAATTTACCATTCCTGAGTTATCCCTAGTCTATTGATTACTGTTCCCCCTATTCACAGTCACATTTGACCAAATCTTGTACAAATGTTATTTTTTATTTTACGTTACGATGTGGTCAGTTTGTTTGGTATATAAACCCGGTATATTTGAGAATAATGATTCATATTGCAGAGGCTGTTATTGGTGTTCTGGGCTTAACTGGCTGGGCTAGGTAGATAACAAGACTGATAAGTACTCAAAACTGCTCATACGGCTTTTGTGTATCATTAATCCGATCGATAAATCACTCCTCTCTGATTGGCGGGAATCAGCACGTTCATATATATCAGCTGGACAAGAACGCACGCGATCGATATAACATACAGTAACTTCGTTTTTTGGTATACTTATTTTACAAAGAATCATTCCTGTCATTTATGTTGTATGGTTTTGTATTAATCTTATTTAGTTTAAATAAATAATAATTTCTTTATGAGAAACGACACTAAAAATATTTACATTAGTTAAACGACTATGAATGGTACTGGAGTTATTCACCCTACATTACTATAAAGATAAGTTATTAACCTTCATCACAATTTATTGGTTAACATCTAAAAATAGATACTCATATTTGCAATCTATTTATTATAATTTTAATTCTTCATCTATTATCACCACGAAAATGTCTTTGATTTTCTTTTCAACAAATGGAAGTTTATTCTAAGGACTATCATGTTTTAGTGTATTGTATAATTACGTTAAACTGTTTAGATGAATAAGATTTTAGTTATCAGTAAAAATAATTATTTTTGTAACTTCGAAGAATGTGTAAAGGAAATTGGTAGTCTTTGAAAAAAAATGTCCTACAATAGTGTGAATTATTACAAGTAAAGCATTCTATTTTCATCGTGTTCCATTTATTTACATACATTTTTGTATATCTTAGCATGTGAAATATCAAGTTATTTATTTAAACACATAAATATCGGTACAAAGGGGAACCAGATGTATATGCGTCAAACGAATCTCATTTGATTTGTATGAGAGCTGTGATACTGTCCAGGTGCTCAGACTGAAGCAGGTGGTTTTCTTAGGGGGCCACACCCGGAGCCTTTGACCTAAAGGTCTGATCCACAAGGCAGTGGAGCATCGTGAGGAGATGCAGTTCCATGGTAGCCGGTGACCAACGATTGATTCATATGCCATTTGTTCCTTCAGGATACTGGAGCCCATGTACACCATTGGTTTGGAATCGGGGTTTTCCAACTCCCCTACGTGGACCCTCCGTGTCCATTAACCCTGTTAATGCGCCAAACATTCGCTTTTCGTCCTCTCAATTTCGTAAACAACACCCCCGCCACGAGAAAGTAGTGAGTAGGACTTCCCTGGCAGAGGCTATATACGCATGGCCATGTGAGAGCATTTCGAGAGGAAGGGCAGACTCTCCCCACTCTCGGCCGTACCACGGCATTTGGGGGCCAGAATCTAAGAGATTATACACAATATCTATAGCCTTTCCAATAGGAACATCAGTGAACAAAGAATAAATAACAAAACATGTCATTAATTCATCGTCTTCTACGCGGATAGCAGTGATAATGTCTTTGTATTCACTAGAATTTTTATCCCGTATTTTATTTTACTTTCACATAGTTTAAGAATCTTGGTTAGACATTTAGGAAGATTGTAGGTCGGCGAATTCGTAAATTTAACCATAGGTCTTGGTGGGACATCTGTTTTATGGATTTCTGGTAACCCAAAAAATCTGCAAGGGCTGCTGCTTTTCGGATATAGAAAAAACCATGAAGACGGTTCTAGTTTACATTTTCAAGGCTGTATCATTTTGGCCGTTTCAGATTTTAACTTATTTGAAATGGCCCTACATTTGCTATCCATGATTTTTTCGTAAGGTCCATTGTGGAGATGTTCGTTGACTTGCACTTAAAGAAACTGGAAACAATCTAAATTAGAAGACTACTCTTTCCAATATCCTTAGATTACTTAACCAAAGGTTTTAAGTGGTATTTTTCACTGATTAGCATGACTCATTTTTTTAGTCCCATGACTTAAAAATATCGTATAACGGAGAAGGATGAAAAACTTTATCTTTCTCAGTTTTATCATTATTATTTTAAACCAGATAAGTTAAGCATAAAGTTTTGAAAGTGAAAATCATGATGATACATCTACAACAGTAAATAGCAAACAAATTATTTAACATTTCATGAACATAAAAACTACTAAACATTTTGTGAGTTATTCCATATACCAAAGCAAACACAAGAAAGAGATAAATATAAGTGAGGTTTTTCTCAGATGTTCGAGATAATTACTTAAATATTAGAAAACATATTCATGTTTGTTTTATGAATGGAATAGTTTTTTTTCAACGGGTACATACCTACACAGAATAGTTAAGATCAAATAATGCGAATACGTTGAATGATTCAAAACCTATTTTGATTCAACATTTCTAATTCACGAAATTTACAGAAATATAAAATCCCAATAAATGAATAAAAGTACCGTTTTTGGGCCGTAAAGCTTTTAGTGCGTGGTAGACAAGTTATAACGCCGCCTGTAACTCTTCTAGAGTTACTGTCGGTCCCAAGCCCTGGTAAAACAGGAGGGTGGGGCATGTGTTCGGCATCCCCATCCCGTAGAAAACTAACTCGCTAAAAAACGCCAACCAGATTAAACAAACTAAACCATTTAGACTCTGCCCTCCGAGTTGAAGGAACAATTATGACGCCTCAGGATGAAAGCCGAGATTCTTCGGAAGTCACGAGGCCGATGCCCCTTCTGACAACCACAGCAACAATTTTTATACATACATGGAACATCTGAACAATGTTGGAGACCGAGAAGACCTGTCGGATAGTAATGGAAATGAGGGGATACATATTGGCAGTACTTGGAATCAGCGAAACCCATCGGACACAAGCCGAACAGCAAAGGCTAGTTACGGGAGAGATGTTTCTGTACTCTAACCACGAAGAGGAAAATGCTCCACACACTCAGGCAGTTGCTCTGATGCTGTCCAGAGAAGCACCGAACGCACTCGTAGGATGGGAATCTCACGGATCCAGAATTATCAAAGCATCATTCTAAACAAAGAAGGAGGGGACCACAATGAATCTTATCCAATGTTATGCACCACCAATAATAGCAAAGATGACATTAAAGATCAGTTCTATGAGGTGCTGCAATCAATCACAGCTAAGTGCTTAAGAAAGGACCTTACCATCCTGATGGGAGATCTAAATTCTAAAGTCGGAGTGAACAACACAAGATATGAAGATATAATTGAACGACATGGACTGGGAGAGAGAAATGAAGATGGGGAAAGAATCGCAAATCTATGTGCATTCAACAAATTGGTTATAGGTGGTACAATATTCTCACACAAACTCATACACAAAGCTACATGAGTATCGCCGGATCACACCACAGAGAACCAGATAGATTATATTTGCATCAGTAAAATATTCACAAGGTTAATGGAATATGTGAGAACCAGGAGAGGGGCTGACATAGCTTCAGATCACCACCTGGTTGTGACCAAGATGAAAATGAAGCTAAAGAAACACTGGACAACTGGGGGAACAACATTACAAAAGTTCAATACAGACCTCCTTCGAGATACTAACAAACTCAACCAATTCAAGATAACTCTCAACAATACGTTCCAAGCTCTACAGGATCTACTGGAAGAACAAGAAACTACTATGGAAAAAAACCGGATAGGGATCAAAGAAGCATTAAGTTCAACGTGCCAGGAAGCGCTGAGCCTAAACAAGCATCATCATCAGGAATGGATCTCCATCGAAACCCTGGACAAGATTTAAGAAAGGAAGAATGAGAAGACATCAATTAACAACAGTCGAACAAGAACAGAGAAAGTCAAGACACAAGCAGAGAACACAGAAGCAAACAAGCAAATGAAGAGCCTTAAAGCCAACAAGCAGAAATACATGGAAGAACTAGCAACGACGGCAGAAAAATCTGCAAGAGAAGGGAACATGAAACAATTATATGATACAACGAACAAACTAGCAGGAAGATAAGGTAAGCCAGAAAGACCAGTCAAGGTAAAAGAAGGAAAGATCGCCACGGAGATTAAAGGACAGAGGAAAAGATGAGTAGAATACTTCGAGGAACTGCTGAATAAACCAGACCCATTGAATCCACCCGACATCGAAGAAGCACACACAAACATCCCTATAGATGTCACTCCACCAACGATCGAAGAAATCAAGAATGAGAAAGCAACAAGGCCTGACAATATACCAGCTGAAGCACTGAAGTCAAACATTGAGGTAACTGCAAACATGCTTCACCTCCTATTCAAGAAGATTTGGGAGGATGAACAAGTGCCACCGACAGACTGGAAAGAAGGATAACTCATCAAGATGCCAGAGAAAGGAGATCTGAGCAAATGTGAGAATTACAGAGGCATCATCCCACTGCCAGTACCATGAAATGTTCTCAATAGTGTTGCTGAACAGGATGGAAGACGCAGTAGACGCCCACCTTCGAGATCAACAGGATGGATTCCTTAAGGATCAGTCGTGTACAGACCAGATTGAGACACTACGGATCATCGTGGAACTCGTCACAATACATCAACTTCATTGACTATGAGAAGACGTTTGAGTGTGGATAGGAAAACATGATGGAAATTTCTTCGACACCATGGAGTTCCTGAGAAGATTGCCAACATTATCCGGAACTTATACGACGGACAATAGTGCAAAGTGGTGCGTGGAGGTCAGCTGACAAATGCACTTCCAGTAAGGATCGGAGTCAGACAAGGCTGCTTACTCTCCCCCTTCCTCTTCTGGTGGTTGACTGGATTTTGAAGACCTCTAAATCTGAGGGGAAGCACGGAATACAATGGAAAGCTCAGAATCAACTAGATGACTTGGACTTCGCAGATGGCTTAGCCCTCCTATCTCATATACACGAACAAATACAGACGAAGACAACAAATGCAGCAGCAGCCTCTGCATCAATAGGCCTCAACATACACAAAGGAAGATGCAAGATCCGCAAATACAACACGGAGAACAGCAACCCAATCACACTTGATGGCGAAACTCTGGAAGAGGTGGAAACATTCACGTATCTGGGAAGCATCACTGATGAACAAGGAGGATCTGATGCAGGTGTAAAGACGAGGATTAACAAAGTAAAGACCGCATTTCTACAATGGAAGAACATATGGGACTCAAAACGACTGTCAACCAATATCAAAGTGAGAATGAACAATATGAACGTCGAAACAGTCCTACTCTGCGGAGCTGAAATGTGGAGAACTACTACATCCATTGTCAAGAAGGTACAAGTATTTATAAACAGTTGCCTACGCAAATTACTCAACATTTATTCATTCCTAAAGCTTTAGTTTATACGAGAGATTCTAGTAAACATCAAGATGGTTTTTACTACAAATAGAATATTAGTTGTGTGTGAACTGATTTTCAATTGGTGGTAAATACCTATAAACTGAAAGCGTGTACTTCAATTTGAAACTATGCATTACCCAATAAAAAAAGAAACATCTTACCAATAGTTAATATAATCGACGTGCCCATCTTAGTGTTTATTCTACTTCGTGTAGTCACTAAAACACAGTGGCATATATACACTTTTTAAATACATATTTCTTATAGAACCATAACCAGTCTGTGTCAGGCTCCAAGTTGGTTATGACTCGTTGAAGTGCGTTTACCACTTTCTTTAGTGTCAAAATGATCACCAACTGAAAGTAATTTTTATGAAGATGAGATTATCCTGTTTTAATATATATCTGAAAGACAAAACTCAGACCAATAGTTGGACTATTATAACACGAAATGATTCTCTGAAGTCTCGGCGACAATATAAACCTCTTCGATCAAAGTTTAGTTATCTAGTCTGAACTTGATATTAAGAATTGTCAAAAACATGTAAATACATTAAATTTTTTATTAATGAATGAATAACAGAAGTTTTTCATAACATTTGATTTAGGATTAAAATAAACTGCACTTAGATGAAAGATAATACAAAGTATTATTCTCAAATGAGTTTTATAATCAACGACTAACTAGTTGACCAGCCTCTTGATCTTTTGTGAGTCTTTCAAATGAGCTATTCACGCCAGTTGGATTAACTGGGATAAAATACCAACCACGAAAGTCGCCCTTTTCAAGTTGAGATTTACGAAACCATCTTTCTTCATCACTAAGAAAAAGGTGGACATGAAAAAGAGAAATAGCTTTATCGGACTGGACTACAGATATTACTAGTTTGAAAAAAAATTTCTTGAAGTATTACACGAACAAATAGGATACAATCTAGCGCAAATGCCTATTGATTCAATTCGCTACTTCCTATTGCTGAAGTGACAGGAAGTCAAAAAAGAAATGAAAAGTGATGAATCAGAAATTATAGCGGTAATGGTTGAGAAACATTTGACAGGGGAAATGTAGTTCAAGAATAAAACGGTTTGGAACCTTCATTTAAACACCTGAAGTTTTCTAAAAACAACGTCAATCATTAAAAAAAACATTTACACCATTTAAAATCTCTCCTGGGTCTTCATATAGAAGAATTATGACGCTGCGTTGTGACATCCGAGATTCTTCAAAAATCATGGAGCTGATGTCCATTCTAGCAACCAAATCAACAACCAGCATAGGTACATGGGATGCTTGTACTGTGTGTAAGACAGGGAGGACCAGTCAAATAGATGAGCAAATTAAAAACTACAACCTAGTGGTGCTCGGAAAAGTGGAACCCATTGAGCGCAAGCTTGACAGAAAGATCAGCTTCAGAGTAGGTGCTGTTGTGTTCTGATCATGAAGTAGAAAATGCTTCACACACACGAGGAGTTGCATTGCTGCTCTTCAAAGAAGTGCACAAAGCACTTATGGGATGGCAATTTCATGGATCTAAGATCATCGAATCAATCTTCAAAACAAAGAAGTAGGGGGTCACAATGAACGGTATCCAATGTTGTGCACACACTAATGTTAGCAGCGCAGGTGTTGGAGATCGGCTTTGTGAGGCTGAATTCCATCGTAGAAAACTGTCGAGGAAGGGAACTGAACATCTTGATAGGAAATCAGAACACTAAGCCTGATATGTTTAACGCCCAGTATAAAGGCATCATGGAGTGATATTGTTGTGAACAGAACACTGGTTGGGGACAATCGAATGTATTTAAGCAAAAATTACAGACTATCTCAGTAAATTCTGATAACCAAACAATGAACAGTCAATTTGCAAATTAACAACCAATTGTTTCAATCTTCTCTGTTTCTTCTCTAATTTCATTGCTCATGCATTTTCCAAACGATTGCGCTTCATTTCAGTTCTTTGCACATCGGTCTTCTGGCAAAATACATTCTATGTCTGACCAACACCATATACTACTTATATAGATATAAGTAGACCACACCACACTCATCCCCCCTTTAAAGCATTCGACCATGCGGTGGTTCTGCTCGCCACGCCACTATCTTCTTTCACTGCAGTCTGTGCCAAACTCTCCGTCAGAATGTCGAGTCTGCGGCGCGCTGACCTCCATAGCTCCGTCGACCTGCCGGGGCACCAACATCCGCATCCACCCGGCACCTGGGACGTTCAACACCCGTACTCCACCGGCCTGCTGAGCCATCTACATCCGATGTCCGCCCAGCAGCCGCACGTCCCACTGCTCCTCTCCGTCGACAGCACCCGCTACAGCCAACGCCGCCCCGCCAGAACACTCCACTCGACGCCACCTCTCCTCACCAGACTGCCCCAACTAGCACCTCCACTCCAGACCCGCAGCGGCGTCCGCAGAACAGCACCCTTCCTCCTTCTGGTTGGCAGCGACACCAAATGTAGTGAACAAAACAACGGTTGGGGACAATCGAATGTATTTAAGCAAAAATTACAGACTATCTCAGTAAATTCTGATAACCAAACAATGAACAGTCAATTTGCAAATTAACAACCAATTGTTTCAATCTTCTCTGTTTCTTCTCTAATTTCATTGCTCATGCATTTTCCAAACGATTGCGCTTCATTTCAGTTCTTTGCACATCGGTCTTCTGGCAAAATACATTCTATGTCTGACCAACACCATATACTACTTATATAGATATAAGTAGACCACACCACAATATGAATTTGGGGAAAGTGCACAAAGCACTTATGGGATGGCAATTTCATGGATCTAAGATCATCGAAGCAACCTTTAAAACGAAGAGGTAGGGGTACCAAGTGAGTTTAAACTTCACCCCATTGCACAAACAAGTGGCTATCAGGACTCGGTAACTGAGTGGATAACGCGACGGCGTTTGAATCGAAAGGTCTTCGAGTGAACATCAACTCTGAGATGCAGGTACATCCAGATGATGAGTCCCAAATAGGACGAAACGCGCGTCCTGGATTCCGCTGCTAGCCACTATTATAATGCTTGTGAATTAAGGCTATATCGAGGCAATACGCACAGTATGCACACATGCCAATAAGAGACTGATCAATTGCGGTCCTAAACATCAATGGGAAGATTCAAACAAACAATACCAGGTGAATTTAAAGAAGTAGGGGGTCACAATGAACGGTATCCCAGAACAAAGTAGGAGAGCCAATCACTGATATACAAAAACAGAGGAACAGGTGAGTGGAACACTTTGGAGAACTCTTGAATAGACCAGACACACTGAACTCACCGGACGTTGAAGCAGTATACACAAACCTTCCTAAACCTGTCACTCCACTAACGATCGAAGATATCAGGATGGCCATCAGACAAATCAGGTATGGGAAAGCAGCAGGGCTTGACAACAGACAAGCTGAGACGATGAAGTCAGATATAGAAGTGATTACAGACATGCTCCACGTTCTATTCAGGTTTGGGAGGAAGAACAATCACCAACAGATTAAAAGGACGGAAAACTCATCAAGACACAGATGATTTAGCTCTTCAACCACATACAAACCAACAAATACTGGTGAAGACAGTCAGTGTAGTAGCAGCCTGTGCATCGGTAGGCCTTAACATACACAAGGGAAAAACCAAGATCCTCAAATACAACACAGAGGACACCAACAGTCACATTTGGGGAAATTCTGGAAGATGTGGAAACATTCACAAATCTGGGTATCATCGTCGATGAACATGAGGACCTGATGCGGATGTGAAGGCAAGGGCGGTATTCCCACAGTTGAAGAACATATAGAACTCAAAACAACGGTCAACCAAAACCAAAGTCGAAAAAATTCAATAAAAACTTAAACACAAAGAGACATCAGTCAGTCAGTCAGCTACAACGTAGGACCAGGCACATATATGCATCGGTCCAAGTTGCCATACCTCGTTAGCACAACAAGATCAACACCGGATTAATAGTAGTTAATTTAGTGTTGGTAGTAGTATATAAATTATAGGTTGTATATAAGGATATAGTATAGGAAGGGAGATATGAAGCAATTTTAGTCTCAAGGTTTAAGGGAAGATAAAGAGTGTATACACCTACGCCATTGTGATCGATTCTGAGCCATGTCACACAGAGTCTCCAACCATTGGTTACGATAGTCACGCGGACCCCAACCAGGTAGTCTGCATTTGCCAACATGGCTCAGACTAGAAGTTAGTGACTTCAAGCACTGATGCCATGTTTTGGTTTGGCCGCCCCTAACTCTCTTCCAACCGTCCCCAATACTAGTCATCATAGCGCGTCGTGGTAATCGGTGTTCAGGCATACGTAACACATGGCCCAACCATCTCAGTCGATGAAGATTCATCACCTCATCAACTGATTTACCATCGTTCCCTAATACCCTGTGTCTAACCTCACTATTACTTACCCGGTTATCCCAGCAGATGCGAGCAATATTTCTAAGGCATCTGTGGTCAAATACTAGTAACCTACGAGTATCTTCTACTCTTAATGGCCATGTTTCACAGCCGTAAAGTAGAACAGAACGAACTGCTGCGCAGTATACTCGTCCCTTAATTGATAGACGGATATCTCGTCTACGCCATAGGTGACGTAAGTTGGCAAAAGCCAAACGAGCTTTTTGAATCCGTGCAGAGATTTCGTCAGACACCAACCCATTAGGGCTGATCAGACTTCCAAGATAAGTGAAGTTGTCGACGCGTTCGACTACTTCACTCCCTATCCTTAGTTCGGGTGTTGACGCAGGCCAGTCCTGGAGTAACAATTTACATTTGGATGGGGAGAAACGCATCCCAAACAACAAAGAGACATCCTGTCTACACGTTAAGAAGTCCAACTATATTCTAAAGTCAGCATATCTACTTTTCTAAAACCTGAAGAAGAGTGAATATTGGGTTAATACAACCGCGTCCAGGTCTCAAACCACCCTCGTTTTCCCGGATCCACTCTTTGTAGACCCTAGCTAGGCGTCTGATGGTCATAGAGGTTAATATTTATTCTAGTCAAACTGAATCCTCTGTGATAGTTACAAGAGGATTCTTTTCCCTTTCTTAGAAACTGGAACGATCAACGACTGAGATCAGTTAGATGGGATTACGTTCATATTCCAGATTCTAGCTAATATCTTAGTCAGTTTGACAGTTAAAATTGGATCACATTCCTTCATCATCTTTTGCGTCAATCCATACGGACAGTTTGTTCTCCACACTGTTAGACTACGTTTAGGCTTCTCAAATTCATTAAAAGATGAGGAAATTCTGTCAATGTGCCATGAAGGTTTATTAGTGGTAGAGGGTAACAGTAAATCAATTGAACTATCAGCCGGTCAGTCATTCACAACGTAGAACCCGTACGTATGTGCATAGGTTCAAGTTACCATAACGCATAAACACAGAGAGATGAAATTGTTAGCCCAAGTCCGAGAATAGTAGGTGTAGTAACAGTATCAGTGCTAATAGAAAGGATTTGGGATAGAAGATACGATTCGAGAAGAAAATCTAAATTAGTGCAGTAAAATTCTTGGGGAATTCAGAATCTCAGGATTCGAGAGAAGGTAAAGAATGGATGGACCTGCTCCATTGCAAACGATTTTGAGCCATGTCATTCAAAGCCTCTAACCATTGGTTATGATAATTACGTGGACCCCAGTCAGGTAGTCTGTACCTATTAACATGACTTCATGAACTGATGCTGTTTTGGTTTGGATGTCTCAACCTTTGTTCTAGACTATTCCAACACACGACAGTTGCTGCTACCATGACGTGGTGGTCGAGCTTGTCCATAGTGATGACTCAATCGAGCTATATTGGTCGGGACAATTGTTCGTTTAGGTCCTACTATCCAATGCAGGTTAGTTGGGGAACGGTAAGACTAGAAGCGGCAACTCAAAGTCCGAGGGCAAAGTCGCATTGTTGACTGTAGAGGTGTGTGGCAAGAGTAAGTTTTTACTGGACAACCAGAATCTAAGGCGATGCTGCCTTTTCACAACAGATGGAAGGGATTAGGAGTGGTCGACCCTGAAAATGTCATACATCATCTTACCCGACGGATTCCTCTCTCCGATTATAAGGCCATTCGAAGAGCGGAATTAACACATCAAAAACGTCCCATAAAAAGGTCGTGCGCAACCGGCCTCAAGCAAATGTCCTTTGGGCTCTGTGGTCACTCACCTAAGTCAAGATCACCGCTTATTTAGTTTCTTTTTCAGGTTCCTTAAGAAGAAATATCCTTCCGCGATGTGAGCAACCGAGAAGTGACAACCACCGTCATACCTTTGTCAGCACCCGAGATAATCTTGTTCGTGATCGAATCCCTCCCTCACCTCATGACAATTCTTTCATCCTCACAACCAGCCCTCCCCACTTACCTTTATCGCCATGCGCCACCAATGCTAATAATTCGAGTTCACGATGTGTTACTGTTGGTCTGCTGAAACCACACTCCAAACTACATGTTGGAGCTTTCAGTGTTCGAACATTGCGTCAGATAGGACAATAGGCTTTTTTAGTTAAGACTAAAATCTCCAACCACTGATGTATGCTATGTTTCCGAAATGCGCATACAGGGTCCAAATATAGTCATTCATTTGACCTCAACTTGTCACTATAAAGAACCGAAACGATTTACCCTTCGAATATATAGAGTACCCATTGCTACTTCTTACGGCCTCGCTAGTATAGGTATGTTTTAAAGTACAACAGGCTCTGTCAGACTGGATTCCAATATACGGCTGCTTTTGTGCTGTCCGACTGAACGGGACAGTGAGAACTCAGAAATACAAAGGCACATGCCGTTGCTTTTTCGTTGTCTTTGCCTACACTCGTGCTAACGGCATCTCGAATGAAGTTCAAGATGAATTTTATAGGGAGCTATCCAACCTCTTTCAAAAAGCTAAACGCTCTGATATAGTAATATTGGCAAATGATTTTAATGCTCAAGTAAAATGAACCAAACTGAGAGGCATTTAGGCTGATTCTACGGTGTTGCGGCTCAGCAAACAGATAACGGCGACCGTCTGCTACAACTATACACAGATAACCGTCTACTTCCGAAAAACACCAACTTTGAATATGAGGAAAAATATCGTCTGACGTGGCGACCTCCACAACTGACTCGTCGATTGACTCAAATAGACTACATTGTGACTAGCCATCACTGAAGGGGCTCGACAGAAGACTCGCTCATTCTGGAGAACAAGATTATACACAGATTATACTTCAGTTTGAGCACGTATTTGTTTGAGCATTACTGGATATGGAAAAGTCACACCAAGAAAACTCTTTAGAATTCGACTCAATGATGAAAAAGTTAATGTATTTTAGGGACAACTAAAAAAGAGTTAGTCAACCCTGAATGTGATATCCACCCCGAGGTGGCTTGGTATGATATCTAAAAAGCTGTGGAAACAGCAGTGATATCTTCTAGTAACTTGAACCAAAAGGTTAGGAAAAATCAGTGGATTTCAGTGATGTCTAAAGAACTGATAGGTGATTGGAAACTCATCCCGTCTGGCTCCGAACATGATGAGCGGAGACAGCTTAAACGTAGGTTGATAAGTCTACGTAACTGTCGTGAGCAGTGGTGGGTGGCAAAAGCAGATGATTGGTTAAGTAGCGTTAAGTACTTCTTAGTTTAATTTATACAAACCTGACTGTTAATCTGAATGTAAACAAATCATACAGAAAGTAGTGTACGTATACATCACTTTGATTTATTTCCGTGATCAAATAAATCTACATCACGAGTCTTTGTTTTTCTACGCGTCGTTGGATTGGAGTCTCCAGTACCAAGCCAAAGCCAGTTAAATATACCCAGACACAAAAAGTAAGAGCCATGACAGCTAACTGCAAAGATTAATAACTTTTGTGTCATCAGACAGAAGATGGCCTCAGGGACACTATTTTTCTTATCAATAGTGATTTATATGCGATGAAATAGTATACATTTCATCAGATGCAGTTGTTGCCCCAAACTTGTTAGCACTATCTGAACATCAGATCTTCTATTCCTTGCGTAAGATTTGTGGGATCTCATATATAAAACATATATGCATAGTTTTACTGGTGTTGTGGGAGGACATATTTGGGCTGGATCGCTCTCAATCTTCTAAGCAGGCTTTGGTGTCTTTGTGATGTAGATAATCGAAAACAAAGTAAGGTCTATTGAGTAACTGGATAAGAGCTTATATAGTCATCCTAAATGCTAATACGCAGAAATCATGTTGCATAAGTACGCACTTCCAGGTGTATTGAGACGGACAGGAATGTAAACTTATTCTAATCCATGATTACTAGTTTTATATAACCAGCTTATGGTCATACTAGTTCCGCTGAATATTCTGGGTATTAGCAATAATGTCACTGGCCATAGTCTGATACCCGCTTAAGATTAATGGTTTGGACAGATGAGCGACCACGATCGACTAATCATCCGGTCGAAGTTAATGCTACTACAATATTCAGTCAGTCAATGCAGGACCAAGCACATATATGCATCGGTCCAAGTTGCCACACCTCGTTAGCACAACAAGATCAACACCGGATTAATAGAAGCACTTACTTTAATGGTAGTAAGACTTCATATATGGATTTAATATAGGGCAAAACAATTAGTTCAAAAAAGAAAGGTATAAATTAATTTTAATTTCATGGTTTAAGGGATGACAGAGAGTGTATACACGTACGCCATTGTGTTCGATTCTTAGCCATGTCACCCAGTTTCAAGTCATTGGTTACAATAATCGCGTGGACCCCAACTAAATAGTCTGAATCTACCAAAATGGCTCAGACCAGATGCTAGTGACTTTATGGACTGATACTACGTTTTGGTTTGGTCGTCCCCAATGACCGGTCAGCATTGCGCGTCACGGTAATCGGTGTTTAGGAATACGTAACACATGACCGAACCATCTCAGTCAATGAAGATTCACAACCTCACCAACTGATTTACCATCATTCCCCAATACCCTGCGTCTAACTTCACTATTACTTACTCGGTGATCCCAGCAGATGTGAGCAAGACATGTGATCAAATACTAGCATCCCAATTATTTTAACAAAACAATTGGTTAGGCAAAAAGGAGGGAAGCTCTAAACACCTTAATGATTCCTGAATGCCACTCCATAAAGTTCTTGAAATAAACCCGACAAGTCTAAATGTTCTAACTATTTTTATCCACAACAATATTAACTTCTTTACATATGTTGTTGAAGAATGAAGTTACGAATTTTCCCAGTCACTACTCTTAGAAAAAGGGAATTAGTTAGAGCTGGAGGATGATTTAAGTTTTACCGGGACGATGAAGTTGATACTTGAGGATTAGTAATGCTACATATTATTTGCTTGTTCAAAATTAACACCAAGGGTTATACGAGTATTCATTCACATCGTTGTTTGAACAATGATAGTTAACGACTTACACCAGCTCCTTAGTAAATCGAAACTCATCTAATTCCGCTAAAGTAGATTCATACAACTTCTGAGGATGTTCGCACATGTACTTCGCAATGAAGCGCGTAATAGGGTGCTGAAAATGAGTAAACGAATAAAATAACCCACTTTGTGGTATTCCCAGTAACGTGGCTCATAGTCCTCTGGTATGTCCGTCAATTCTGCTGGCCCAATAAATGAGTTGACAAAAAAAACTAGTAGAAATGAAGGAACAAGACCCAACATAATATAGAAGTGCTAAATATATTTAACAGTGATCAAAGTTGCCTACCACATTGTCGAAAAATACGCGTGACATGTAATCTGAAACTCTCTTAGGAATTGTTCTTCCATGACTTGCGTTTCTAGAAACTACTGTGGAAACTAACAGATACAAATGAGAAATAATAGGGGTACTAACCAAGTGGTGAGGGAATGGTTTTCCCGGGAAAAACCGCATACAAACGATGCTGTTTTATCAAAGTGTGTATTAGCGAACGAACAGGTTGAAGTCCAGAATATTTTGAAGAGAGCAAAGCAGCATTCCGGAGAATGGTATACATATTTGCGCAACCACCTTGAAAAATCGAACCCCCCGCATCGTTCCAGTTCAAATGGTTCAAATGGTTGTGGGCGGAATAGAAGCTTTCGCTTAACGGGCTTTCGTGTCTAGTAGCAGTGGATCACCAGTACCTCCAGACAGGAACCTAGGTATATTAACAATAATAGGTAAAAAAGAAATTGGTAAATCATAATAAGATGTTATCCTTAGTCCTTAAGAATAGGTCAAGTTTCCTCTGAAAGGACTCCTGGGAAGTTGCTTGAACTAGCTCAGTCTGCAGCGAATTCCAGCATTTGACAATTCTTACGGAGCAGAAGTTGTGACTAAGCTTAAGTAGATGTTTAAGTAGATGACCAGAAGTGTTAAGGATACCATAAGCCATAAGAAGGTTACCTCTAAGACGCCTGTAATCTAACGGGTAAAGGTTAAGTCTTCAGTAATAAGGATAGTAGGTTGATGAACCTGCGTTAATCCTGACAGATTTCCTTCCAGTGAAGGTCCAGCTTCTTTTTGAAAATGTTCACTGATGGTGCTGATACCACTTGTTCTGGTAAAGCGTTCCAGTCATTGACCACTCGATGAGAAAAACGGGACCCCACCTTTAGTTTATTAGATAGCGGTTTCAGAACCTTCTTACTATGACCCCGGAGATTATTAGTGCTGGAGGGAGCAAAAAGATAAGACATATTAACACCCAGATCATAATTAAAGATACGAAATGCCAGTATAAGGTCACCTCGCGTCCTACGATAAGATAAGGGGAAAAGGTTTAGACGTTTTAAACGCTCATCGTAAGGGAGTTTAGAAAGACCCTTTACTAATTTTGTCCCTACACGCTGGACACGCTCAAGCGATTTAGTATCCTTTATCAGACAAGGGCTAGCTGCTTGGATACAGTATTCTAAGTGTGGCCTTACATAGGTGGGATATAAAATTCGAAACATATCCTCGTCGAAGCATTTAAATGCTCTTCGAAGCGACCATAGCGCGCGATAGCCTTTGGAAGCAACCGCCTTGCAGTGCGTAGTAGTTTTTAAGTCGTGACTTATAATTACTCCTAAGTCTTTGTGCTCTTGAACGCGTGGCAGAGATGTACCATTAATGGTATAATGGTAACTAATATCGTGCCCGATGTGCATGAACACGCTCTTCCTGGAATTAACTTCCAAGCCCCAATCATGAGCCCACCTAACTAATTCGTCCAAATCTGCTTGCAGATAACAACGATCAGTTTCATTTCTTATTGTTCTCCAGATTTTAACATCATCCGCAAACAATAACGTCGACGACTTAAGTAATAAAGGTAGTTCATTAATATACAGAAGGAAAAGTAAAGGGCCTAAGATGGTGCCTTGGGGTACACCACTTTTGACCGGTTTCCATTCGGATAGAGTTCCATTGACCCTCACTCTCTGTCTGCGGTCACATAAGAAGCTTCCTATCCATTCCTGTATAGCACCTGTTATACCAAAGCTCGAGAGCTTTTGCATAAGACCTAAGTGTGAAACCTTATCAAACGCTTTGCTAAAATCTATGAATATCACGTCGACAGACTGGCCGTTGTCTAGGGCAGCTGTCCAATCCTCTCTCGCAATGAGTAAGTTAGTCAAGCATGAATGCTTGTTACGAAACCCATGTTGCTCGGGAGTTAACAGATTGTACGAATCTATGTGGCTCAGTAGCTTAGCCCGAATTAATTTTTCAAGTAACTTAACTACTATACTGGTCAGGCTAACAGGCCGGTAGTTAGATACGATCCGTCTCTGACCATCCTTAAATATAGGACTAACTATGGCGTCTTTCCAGTCTCTAGGTAGTTGAGCCTGTGAAAGGGACATGTTGAAGAGCATCGTGAGCGGTCTTGAGATAATGTCCGCAAGCGACGACAGCAAACGTGGGTGTAACCCATCGGGGCCCGGTATCTTACAAGGTTTTAGGTTAGTTATCAAAGGAAGAACAATATCCTCTGTCACGTGCAGAGGTCCTATGGCTGGTATCTCATTGTCAACGGGACAAGTAGTTGTAACACTATACGTAGAGTAGACTTCACTGAAATAGTTAGCAAATGTCTCCGCTTTCGCTAGATCAGATTCAGCCAATAAAGCTGAATTTTCGCTTAACAGTAATGAGGGGATTCCATCACTACGTTTCGTCCGCCTTTTAACATACGAAAACAGTCGCTTCGGACAGGTACGGCTATCGTATGCCAACTGTCGTTCGTAAGCCGTGCGGGATTTAGCTATGGTCTTTTTACATATATTCCGGATTTTTTTATATTCGCACTTAAATGATGCCTGACCTGTTGACAAGAATAAGTCCCAGAAGTGTTTCCTACGCTTTAACAGCTTCCGGGTTTCCTTATTAATCCATGGGGGGCAATATGATAGCTTACGTGCTGACCATGGGATAAACGGTTGAGTTACGGATTCGAACGTAGACTTGAACCTATTCCATGCATCATCAATCGATCCATCAGCATCGACCGACCAGTCAATTGAGATAGCATAGTCCCTGATTGCCGGAATATTAGCTCTCCATATATTAGGACGGGGTGGAGCAGATGTAAATTCTATACCATGTATCCGGAACTTAAAGGAAAGTACGACATGGTCACTATCCGCCAGTGGGGGAAGGTGTTGAATGTCGACGATATCTTCACAGTGGTGTGTGAGGACAAGGTCTATCAATGACGGATTATGTTGCAAGTCTATATGCGTCGGCTTAACGATACATTGTACAAGTGCACATTGAATAATTGATGACAGAAGGACGCTATCAAAACCCCCACCTGGAGCTGTGAGCTCTATCCAGTTTATATGGGGTGCATTGAAGTCTCCAACGATGAGACAACATTCTGCTTTACTCCAAGAACAGACGTGTCTTAGGATAAAGTCGTCAGCGAGACAACACGGACTACGATATATTCCTCCTATCGTCACTAACCCGTTTCTAGACCTAATTGTACAACATACTACCTCACACGTACCACTTACATGAGCCTCCGATATGATCGAGTTTATGCGGAAGTGGTCCCTAATATATAATATTATGCCTCCTCCCTTGCGACTTCTAACTCTATCACTTCTGATACAGATGTAGCCTGAAATGACTGGAGAACAGTCTATATCTACAGTGAGCCAAGTTTCGGTGATAACAATTATATCCGGATTTAATTCGTCCACCATCAAACTTAGTTCAGACATCTTATTCCGAAGACTACGGGCATTCGTGTAACACACATTTAAGGTGTTTTTGGAGACATACGTTCTACCCACACAGGTCTCGGAAGCATTGGCTTCCAAGACCTGACTACCCGAAAACCCTTAATCGTAAGGTTCGCTTCACCGTTTAGCTTTCGAGTTTTTAACTCTGTTAGGGCATTCTTCCACTTGATCCGATCCTCAAGTGGCCAGTCAGGTCGAATACGAATGTTTGAGTCACGAGTTTTGCGTGAGTTATTTAGTAATACGTCCCGTTCCTCAAAATTACCGAGTACTAATTTGAGGATCCTTCTCTGTTGGGTTTCGCCTCCAACATATTTACCGAGTCTGATGACTTTCGAGATATGTACCCCTGGGACCTCATCGGGCAGTATATCTCTGATGAGAGATCCCACTAACTGCAGGTCGTGGGCATGTCTCTTAGCGGGATCGGTGTCTTTCGATTCTTCCAAGTTCCAGATGATTACACTAGGCACCTGTTTAACTTCCTTAAAAGTCGTGTTCACGGCCTTCGACCGTGATGTCAGATCCTGCCGGTTAGCTACCGGCTTCTTACTGTTAGCTTTCTTTATAACAGTGTCATGTGGGTCGAGCGAGTGACTAACAACAACATTTGGTGAAGTTAAACTGTTCCCATCCACAACAGTTTTAAATATTTTCTTACATTTGGACTTGAACGGAGTTGCCTGATGCTCAGGACGTGAGTCCAACGAGGACTTATCGACTATACGCGCGCTTTCTTTGGGTATTTTTCCGTCTCTTTTACGTTTCCGCGTAATCCATTTCCCACTAGTCTCAGCATCCAGATTGGAACTACTCTGGACGATAGTGGTTCTAGCCGGGTCCTCAGTCGCTGCTAAAGCAACTAGTCCCTCAGTACTTAATGGCATGGCTTTCACTGGTTGTATCGGAGTAGAAATTTTTGCTTCATGTTGCAAAATTGGGTGTCTGGTACCTGCCATGGCAGCATTTACGACACTGATACAATCTTCGTTATCAGTATCCATGTTGCCGGCACGGCCTACGTCGACCTTTTTAGCTAACGCTAGAAGGCTAATGGCTTCCTGAATGAGTAATGTCTTGCTTGAGCAACAAAACATACAGAGCCAATGAGAATTTGGTTTCGAGCACCTTTTATAGGCAGCAGGGCTTAAGCGGGTGCACATTTTGTGAAACCACTTCTTACATTCGTCACATTGCATCCCTTCTTCCACGGGGAATAAGCAATATGGCTGTCCACACTTGTGTACAGAGCCGACCATCTTAGAATGAAGCAAAATGATAGGCAAGGTAGATATGTAAGACAAATCACAACCTTAATCAAATAAACAAGCCGCAGTCGACCAAGAATGCTTTGATGCAGTAAATACACAAAAGCAGGATCAAAACACACAAATACAATGTCACGTTAACTGAAATAAATTCAATTAAAGTGTAAACAGTAGTTTTGATACGTAATTTACGATCAAAACAGTGAATTTAACTCAACGAGAAACAATACCACTGTCCTTTTAAATAAGTGATTGGAGACGCTCTTCGTAAGGTTTGAACTTGAGTCCCCGAACTGATTCCGTGGCTTGACGTTGGATACGTTCCATAGTGTCCTTATCCTTCCAGAGGGAGGGAGGAAATACTATGTTTCCGTACTCCAAATGGGGACGAATAAAACTGTTGGAGATTATGTGGAAAGTTCTACCGTCAAACTGGCCAAAACTACACTTCAATGTTGCTAGTGAAAGGTTTGCTTGAAAGGCGTTTTCGTCACAGTTAGCGTAGGACTTCAAGTCGTAGGTTACCAACACTCTTAAATCTTTTTCGACTTGGGATACTTCTAGAGAGGACTTTCACAAGTTGTAACTACAGTCTGCAACATATCTCAGATGGACTACTTTACGCTTTGAAGTGTTGAAGGTAAGTCCGCTGTCGTCTGCCTAACTTTGAATTCGAGCCAGATCCTTTTGAAGTGCCAGTGTATCCTCTTGGTTAAGTATCTCACTACAAAGTTTCACATCATCAGCAAAAAGTAATAGGTCAGACGGTACCTGTTGTAGAAGGTCGTTTATATAAATCAAGAAGAGAAGAGGTCCTAGTATTGAGTCCTGGGGGACCGCACTAGGACATTCTATAGACTGAGAGAAAGTGAAGTTAACCATGACCTTAAAATGTCGATTATCTAGATATGAAGTGAGCCGGTCAATTAGATGTGGTTTGATACCCAATCGTTCGAGCTTATTGATTAGACATATATGGTTGATCCTATCAAAAGCTTTAGAGAAGTCAAGGTGAATAACATCAACCTTCCCCTAGCAGTTGAGAAACTCCAGTTTTGGCTTGTCGAAGGGAAGATGCGTAACGGAATAAGCTTTTCGGATTGGAAACAAATTTATCGATAGGCTTGATCTGGTACTGAAGCCTGTCTTCTCTTATTGTCTCTGTGCATGTGTTCCTTATATGTTTGTATTACCTGTATGAGTCGTTGTTATCAGTTCGTTTATATTCAGCCCAACAGTGCCTTTTGCGGCTTAGCGAACGAAGAGTGCGGTTCTTGATGATTGTAGGTTATTTGTAAATTTTTGGGACCATTTGAGGAACTGAATGCTTAGTTGAACATAAGATCATGTGTATTAAGAAATCCCAATGAGCATCCACTTAAAGTTGGGGGTGAACATCCCAATCCACCTGTTGTAGATAGTCATGTAAATATAATGCATTCAATCGTTTGAAATTCCAGCGCCTGTTGTTGGTGGGATATCTTAGCTCAGTTTCGCTGATAAAACTAAAGGCTGTGACGGAGTGATCGCTTTTCCCCATGGGAGCCAGGATTGAGAGGTCGTCGACTAGGAATTCTTCATTTGTGAATATCCAGTCTAAGCGCGATGGCGTCTGACTGTTTCTCCAACGAGTTGTAGGCTTCACATTTTCGAATAATCCCAGATCATCAATAATGTTGAAGAACCGAGCTTCAGTAGAGTTGTCACCTCCAATGTAGCTATGTTCCGCGTAGTTGATTCCAGGAAGATTGAAGTCCCCTAGAATCAGGATATAAGATAATCCGAGACGCGTAGAGCTAGTTAGTTCTTCCAGCAAACGATTGTCGTACTCGATGTCACCAGTGGGCTTCCTGTAGATGACCCCAACTGGACACCTTGAGATGGCAGACAATCTTGCGGAGCACCATACTGATTCATCAAGATAGAGAAACTCTTATTTGTGAAGTTGGTGCACCTCCAGGCATGATCGTATGTATAATGCTATCCCACCCCCCATTCCAGTTTTCCTATCGTTTCGAAACAAAGACATCCCAGGTACTGCTAGCTCCTAGTCCGTAAACTGAGAAGATATCCAAGTTTCGGATATTCCTATCAGATGAGCATCATTAGCGATGCTAAGTTCACGTAGCTCATCCATTTTATTCGGCAAACTCGCAGCGTTCATGTATAAGAAGTTTATGCTTTCAAGTTGAAACGCGTGAGCTTCTTCTTGTTTGTCTGTATGAGCCTTACGTTAGTGGACAGATAGCCTACCTATACAAGGTTTTCCGAATTGGTAGTCCCTGTGCTTTACACGTTCTTTTTCATGATCAAGGCAGTCCACAGCTGGTACTGTCAGCTCCAGCTTGCGTTTGTGCTTGATCCTGGTGTCGTGTGGCCTATCCATATGCATTTGGATTCCAGTTGGCAACCGACGTCTGTTGGCACGAAATGCTTTCAGAGTTGCAGCCGCCATATGGGAGGGTGGGAAGGTTATCTTCATTAGCCGTAGTCTAGAGTCTCCATCTTTCTTGGTTAGCCTCGTCACCTGCTGTGTCAGTAAGTTTTCGAGTTTCAAGGGATGCTTGATGAACTTCCATTCCCGAATATCAGAGTTTGCTTGAGCTGGGTCCATATTTTCCGGTACACCTTGCACAATGATATTTCTTCCGCGGAAAAACGCCTCGCGAGATTCTTTAGGGATGCTCCGGATGAGATTTCCCTTATTATACGGTATGTCAGGAAGCGTTCTTGAGTTCTCATCGGATTTCAGTAAGTGACTAGCCAGCAGGATGTCCTCTACGTCGGAAGCATTGTTGAGTGTTACGCGAAGTAGCCTCGGGTGATTTCGATGGTTAGAGTCCTTCCCCCGAGTAAGCCGTATGACCGTCAAAGGCTCTATTCTAGGGAGTTCAAGCTTCTTGTTCAATTCTCCCAGAAGCATCCTGTCATTTTTGTCCTGCAAACTGAGAGGAAGGTCCGGGTTGTCAATAAGGTTCATTATTAAGAGCGAGTCATAACGAACCGTAATTGATTTCCCAGGTTTTCCAGTGCGTCCAGGTTCGGCACCTTGTTGTTTGAATCTCGAAGCGCTTTTCTGATGATCGGACGGACAATCTTGGGGGTAGACTGTGCGGTCAAGTCACCAGTTGATTTCCGATCAATACTTGAGATGTTTAGCCTAGGCGGTGACGCCTGGTCCTTTCTAACCCTGTTAACGTGGGTCCACCCACCTACAGAGTTTTTGGGAACTACTGTTTCATTCAAGGACTCTGCGCTGGTAGACCCAAGTTTGCTGTGGGAGTCTATTACCGTCGACATTAAGATGGTGCTAAGTTTCAGTATGTCATCACTAGTACTTTTATCTGCACCATTGATAGTAGACCTGTCGATATCCCTCTTCTTATTTACACTGAGCATTCCTATTTTTCTATCTGTTGTATGACTGTCATTTACCAAGTTTTCGGACAACTTCTTCCTCAGACCTGTCAGTAGGGCAATGATATTACTCATTAAAACTATAGTATCCGTGTTGCACATGACACATACCCACCTACGATCCGACTTGCTGAGTCTGCTATAGGCAGTCGCTGTTAGATCTGTGCACGCTTCGTGGAACCAACCTTTGCAGTTATCGCACTGCATGCCAGATGTTACAGAAAAACGGCAACCAGGTCTTTTGCATGAATTTTTCAATACTATTGATATAAACTGTTTTATAAATACAAGCAGTAAGCTAAAAACCGTTAAAAGAAACACAATACACTGAAATGGGCAAAAGTGGATAAAACGGGTTTACGTGAAAAACTGAGGAAAAACCGATAGTCAGCCGAGGCAAAACCACAGTTAACCATTAAGTTGGGTGAAACTCAAAAAATTAATTTGCCAAATGTATAGCTCAGAATAGATTCTTTAGATCAGAAATGGTACGTTTGTATAGTAAGAACACAGAAAAAGTTTGAGAGGTAAAAGAAATGGGCAACTAGTGACAGGATTCAACCATGGTGATAAGAGTGTAATGAATATCAACCTCTGAAGTAAACCATTTATTTTTTTAAATTTTTTAGTGCACTCAGGCGAATACCTATAAATTTATGTAATGGGACACAGAGTAAAACTTGATATCAGTATGAACTTTTGTGCTATAATAGTTTAGAATAATGTTATGAAAGTGTCAAATAATTACAAATGATAATCAAATTTCAATTTATAGGTGTTATATGTGTGTGGTGAAGATAAAATAGATCTCATAAGTCGATTTATTTAAGTGTAACGCAAGATAATTTGTCTTTAGTTATTGGCTTTGGATGTTTAGGAATAAAATATGTTTAGAAGGAAAAGAAGGGACGAAGAGAATATCTAATGTGTCGAGGGACCAACCATTATAATAATGATGGTAATAATCAGACTTCAGATATTACGATGAATAGTAAGAAAACAAAATAAGATAAATGAGAAACGTTTCAAAGGTTATGCTTTGCTTTTTAGTCAATTAGATAGATGGCAGACCTTGTTTGTATAAATCTTTACTATGCACATTGATATTCAGTAGGTGAAACAATCGACTTTCAATGAGAAAATCATCAAGGAAAATCATCGAGATTTTCGAAAGAAACCGGACACAAACAATGCTCGGAGACAAAGTAAAACGATGACCGTGAAAGTGAAAAACTGTAGATCGTTAGAACCGGAATTGAAAGCAAATACAAAAAGAACCAATGTGCTCAAAATTACCGATGACAAGTTACTTTATAAAAAACGATACTTTTGACAAATACTTTAACTGAAGTAAATCCAATCAAAGTAAATATATTAGTCTTGATGCATACTTAACGAGCAAAACAATAAATTTGACTCAGAGAAGGAAAAACACCACTATATTAGTTATGTTTATTAAACATGGTAAATCTTTCCGTGGTAATTGAAAGTAGTCGGAGTGATTTGTTCAGGATAGATCAATTTAAGACAGACAGAACTAGACGAACGCGGCTGTATGTATTTTATTTGAAATTAGCAATAGGTGGGGAATGAAGAATAACACAAACACCACAGCTTAAGTGAATGTTGAGGTTTTGTGACTTATGGTATGTCTTCTGAACAGTTTTCTTGAACCTATCTCCGATTCTGTTTTGAAGTTATGGTTAGTACTACTAACAATAATATATTTCTGCAAAGGCAGGTACACGCCATTTTTCCAGGCATGATCCACAAGATACAACACATACTGGTTCACAGTATGCATCCTAAGCAGGGTTGTTCAGATATACTCTGTATTCTTCAAAATATTTTCCGAAGGGGCGTCGCGTCCACGTTACACACCAGATCCAATCTCGGCAAAAGTTGTATTGGGATTTTGGTTGTGCTAAGTATTTATGTAGTGCAACTTTCTAAGTTTATAGTTGTTATAAAGTAGACTTGTGGAACTCCTGGTGCGAACCATGACCTTGGGAAAGCGCCTACGTCGAGTTTATTCCAGATGTCAAGAGTTCTTCAACTTCGCCCTCAGAGTAAGAGTCTGAAGAGAAAAAAAGAAAAAGAGGAGAGAAAAAGAAACCGAGGAGCGGCAAGACATTTGGATATGGACGATAACCAATGCTTAACATTTAGTAGTGGAACAGACGGAGGTATGATAAATTATTAGATCAAATTGATACTAGCTCATGTTGCTAGAGTGAAGTATGACCAGGGGTTCCAGATGAGAGAATGCAATAATAGAAAACAATGATTTGTGACATTTATCAAGGTGTAGTAGGTTCGAATGAAGGAAGGGAAGTCAAGATTGGAATGAGGAAGGCTGTTTATTAGAACAGAGAGTGCATATAGAGAATAGGATGTTAAGTAAAATAACAACCATATCCTTTATATCCTGTTTTTTCATCATCCGATGCCTGCCACACAGTTTTCATGTGAAAGTCAGAGTCAGAATGTTAAAGGTTGTCTTAGTAGAATAACTAATCCAGCATAAAAATTAGAACCATGAGTCTGAACGGTGAGTGTAGGAGAACAACCTCAACCACAGATTGATTGACTCGTTCCCATCCATAAAGAGCCCGGTACAAACAAAATGTTCTGCTTAGAAGAAACTCATTAGTATTAGAATTAACGAAGAAAGTCGAAATGGACTTACCAGGGTCATTGTAACGTGTTTGGTTAGTGTGACTGAAATGCATACGGACCATAAATCTTTAGTGGGAGAATAGATATTCAACATTTACCACGGTGAAAAGGCCATCAATGGTCAATGCGGAAACAGTTAACTAATTGACATGGCGTAATCCCGCCTTTCAGACATGGTCATTTTTGTGCAGCCCATACCTTTCCGCATTAAATAAACTATTCTATCTTTAGCCCAAATGTGTTATTCAAAAGCGTCAGACTTTATGTTACTGATTCTTACGATACGACTAATCTTTGTAGACAATAATGGGACTTCCACGTAAGATTTTATAGATTAGGTAGTCACATCAAGGCAAATCTACAATTTTTTTGATTGGGTTTGTTATCAGAGTAGTCCTTATACTATTCTCAGGCTGCCGAAGACCAGTGCTGTGACAGTGTGTGACGTCGGCAGACTGTAAACATGCTAAATTCGGGCGAACATTTTTTGTCCAAGTAATTTTGTCAATGTTTCTCTCGTATACGGTCCTGGAACGCTGTATAAAAATACCTCATCTGTTCTCCTTTTTGGGTCCTCGAATCTTGCAGCAGTAATAGGATTAGTGTTTGTTTCCAGAGTCTTGACATTTTCTACTGGAGTATCAGAATATAAAAGTTTTGGAGTTGTGCATGTATCTTCCCACCTCTATTCTATAGTCAACAGGTTATCGGGCAGCCCATCAGAGCTTTCTTCAGTGTTCAACTAGGAAAGTTGTAGTTGAAGCATTACTAAATTTTCCAGCCACAACTAGGATTTTCCACAGTGATAAAAACTTCATACATTATAATTGTATATTTATCGTCTTTAATCAGTAAATGACGGCGTTCTAGAAGAGAGGGTTTATGATCAGAAATACTCAATGCAGAAACTTCTGTGGCTCTAATTATAGAATTGGGTTTTGACGACTTCAGGCTTCCGACTAGAATGATAGATTTGATGCAACTAATGTCCACAATAAAACCACGAAAAGCACCACTGGATAAATGTTATCATTGATGGGTGTGAAGTGTATTACTCAAGGTAGTAAATAAGGATGGTATGTGACTACTAGAACAATCAAAGTTTGTAAGATCCGAACTACTGGCCTTGTTATCGTTGGTGTCAAAATGAATAATAGTTCTTTCAAAAGACCTGGTTTGTCTAATTTTTTTCAAGCTTGAAGCAGACAGCATGACGAAACATATATGAATTACGTTAATGAGGTTTATCACGTGATAAGCACTCGGCAAACTTCAATATCTAAATGTTCATCCAAGTGTCCAATCACAGGCCCCATCGTGAAGCTAATATGAAGAATAGAAGTATTCGAATCGGTTTACTAAATAAGAATTTCAAGAAAATTCCAATTTGAAACAAACAGAACTGGATGAGCGCAAGTGAACATATAATATTTGAATTTGCAATAGCTACGGAATGAAGTACAAAGGAGTCATCAATTTGAATAGGTGCAACTGCTATTTAGTGTCATGAATGTACGTGCATAAGATTCGTATTTCTCACTTTACATGTTCAGGTACTCTTCAGAGCATATACAGAGGAAGTTTGTAGATTGAAAAAGACGCATGGGGTAGGTCAAAGTTGTGTCGGTGGAAATAGAGTATGTAGTGGACCCGAAAACGAACTGAATTTGATACGACAATACGCAAAACAAATAATCAAATAGCAAATCAATTGTTAATATTATGGACCGAAATGGCTATATATGAGTAGGAAAGACGGAAAATCACCACTTACAACAGAGTTCTACATTAAATGACAAAGTCGTAGCAGCCGTTGCGTGGTAAGTGTTAATTGGCATCTCCTTTTGGGATAAATAATACAAGGAGGGTTCAATCGATTAACAACGGTTCTTCCTCACTGTTGACACTGTAGGGTCGGTGAAATGTCACTGAATATCGAACAGATCATCGATCCCTGTCAAGGTCAAGGATAGTCAACGCGCATCAATCAATCGTATACCATGGACTGGCCCACGCGGCAGTGGTTGTTCTTTCACTTCTTCTCCATAGCGTCCATGATCCTTTGATGCGTCGATGGTTCAATCCACGTAAGGACTGGTCGCGAGGTGTGACTTCAGCGTTAGTTGGTTCGTCACCATTCTCGTCTAACTATAGTAGGCCCCCAATCATTTCGACATAGAACATCAACGTTGATGTTCTACAACACTGATGATGTGAGGAAAAATCTAAATCCGACAGTGGTGGTTTTCTAAAAGGGCCACGCCGGGAGCTTTCAACTTAAAGATCTGATCCACAAGGCAGTGGAGCAACGTCAGGAGACGCAGTCCTATGGTGGCCGGCGACCAACTATTGGTTCATACGCCATTTGTTCGTTCAGTATCCTGGAAAGAAAGTTAACGGTTATGCGTTTTCACTAGTGAGCTGGCTGAAAGAACAAAAGTACAATCACGGGGAGGAAGAATTCCTACTGTTGTTTCAGTTTGTTATGTTTAATGCAGTTTTTGGTTACAAGGAGATTTTGTCGACCTCATTATTGCTTAACCGTGACACGACCTAATAAAATTAAAAACACATATGAACAGTTATTAAAAACGCTTTTAATGCGTTAAAATATTAAATCATGTGAATTTCGGACAGTAGCTAAGATTAATTCGTTAAACATGAGTGGATCTGTGAGAGGTTCAATACTCATTATGTTGATGTGCAATAACCTGATTATTTATATTCATGCTTGTAGTGGCATTGGGTCCTCACCACACCATCCTCAAAGGGGAACATGAGACAACTGGGAAAGTAGATATTCAACATTTAACGCCGATAAAAACCCAACAATGAGAAGGCGGGAAAATTTCAATTCAGTTAATCGAATGACAAGACTCGATCCTGCAAATGTGGTCATTCTTGTGTAACTTGTCTCCTCTATTCATACTAAGTAAACTGTTGTATCTTCCAGCCTAAATATGTTCTCCACCACATATTCGTGATTCTTACGATGGGACGAGTCAGTTTAGATAATGATCTGACCTTCATGTGAGATCTTATAGATTGGGTAGTTACATCATGGCAAATCAACAAGTTATTGATTAGATCTATTACTAGAGCAGTACTAACAACGAAGTAGATTACAATTCTACATGCTTACCGGCTGATGGTGCATACAAGTTAATTGCAGATACGAGTTTAGCCTAAGGAAGAAGCCGACTTATTTGAAATAGAATGGTTATAAGTTGTTGAAATTGAAAAGGCTAGTGTGCCATGAATATAAGCAACATGATATCGTACCATACATTTGACTAAATCAATCTTCACAAGATGAGAAATAGTGGGTGCTGCTCATGTGATTATCGGGGAGGACATAAGTTGTAACTAAGGGCTGTATAATCCCCAACTTATGCCTATGATAATCGCATGAACTTTTGTCAGTGGTGTGGTAAATTCGACAGTGATGTTTCCAGTTTGCAGGAGAGTGGCTGGAATGCCTGTACTAATGATCTACATGAATGATTGTGTCGCTAAACCTCTGACTAGACCAACAAGCTTTCAATATGTTTACTAACTGATCAACTGATGGAGATACATAATGAAATAATCTATAACACATGAGGATAACCGCGAGAGAACATAATTTATTGATAACTACAAGTCAATTCATCGATCGAGTTTGTGTCAATGGTCTCATGATTTTTATCAGTCACATCACGTGACTATTAAGTTGTGACAATACCTTATGACGATATCCTGGGACCATTATGAATGACTAGTTACAGTGTTCTGGCAATAAAATATATAGTTAATGGTTTTCTCATCACTTTATTCTCTTGATGCACTTCTTGTCCTAATAAACAGCCTTCTTTATTCTAACTTCCACCTTCATTTCAACACTTGAACCTATTCCACCTTGTTCAATATCACAACTCATTGTTTTCTATTATTACATTCTCTCATCTGGAGCCCCTGATCACATTTCGCCCTGGCGATAAGAGCTAGTATGAATTTAACCTACTAATTTATCATACCTCTGTCTGTTCCACTACAAAATATTATGCACTGTTTATCGTTCATATCCAAATGCCTTGCTGCTTCCTTGTTTCTCTTTTTCAGAACCTTTCTCTGAGGGCACCGCTATGGAGCTACTGACGCCTAAGACAAACTTGACGTACGCTTTTTCTCAAGGTATTAGTCCACACCAAGCGCTCTACAAATTTACTTCATAACAACTATAAACTTAAAATGTTATTTCGCACAAATACCTAGCACAACCGGATTTCTAACACAATTATACCGAGCTTGGATCTGATGTGTAACGTGGAAGTGATGTCACTTTGGAAAATATTTTAGAGACTGTACTTAGTGTAATACTAAACATAAACCTAATCAACAACATTCCAGGATATCTGCACGAATGTAATGTTATTTACTTCTATTGATTTCATCTATTTAAAGACCCTACTTGTGAAGCATACTGTAAGCAATCTAATGTCATTTATAGATCATGCCTGTAAAAATGGCGTGTACCTGCCCTGGCAGAAATATATTATTAGTATTGGTGATTAGCCAGTGGGGAATGAGTATTGTTGTTTCAAGGGATTCGCAGATGTCAGGAGTTTGTAGCATTGACGAGTCCGAGCTGCCTGATCATATTACAAATTGAGATCCGGAAATATTTGTTCACTTAGTGTTCATTTAAGTAGTAGGCTCTAGAGCTTTCATTTTGGAAGTTCGCTTGACTAACAACTTTGTGATAGCTTAGTCATTGTACCAGTGCGGAAGGATATCTTAATGCGGTGATTTCGCTATCGTAACTATGTTCAACGTCTTTTCATGCGACCAACATGATAGCCCCATTCATAAAACCGAATATGCATAGCAATAACGACTATGGTGGGTTTGGCGAAAAACGTCTTAAGCGGTTCAAATGGCCGCTGAATTAAAATCTCATAGAGATGGTATAATGCGATGCATGTATGGGCCAGGTTTGTATGTACTTTGATGAGGAATATAATAGTTTAAAGAAAACTTGGCCAGAAAGCTTAAAAGTTAGGACATAACTTATCAGACTACAACTACGGAGATAACAGGTGTGATATCTACTTTTCATAAGTAGTTGCTGTTGTTATGCCAGTAACATTCACGAATATGTGATACGGATAATCAGGACCAGGAAGTGCTAAAATGATGTTTAATTTAATATTGTTCTCCTGAAAACAACACACTTTCTCATGATAGTATACAAAATATATCTTATGGTGAAAACGGTCTTAGGAGAGATTAATATGAAATATATATATATATATATACAACTAGTCTAAGTGAGTATATGCATATATATGAGCTAAGAAGCACCAGAAACATAGTAAAACTTCCGGCAAAATATTGAAATTCGGCTGGATTATTTTCAGGATTTAGATTGCTCAATAAATTTGACGTATAAAACTCCAGCTGTGACATATCATAAACCTAATAGGAACCAGATTAAACACACAGTATTGCAACTAATTCTTGTGTGTATGACACTATTGACTTTGATACTTTGTTGATACAATAAAAGCTCAAGAGTTCGGATAAATACGTGGCTCACTGTATAAACGATCTAAAATGTACCCAAGATTGCAAAGGCTCAAAGATGCCACATGTAACTGGAGTTTGACAACACCTTAACTAGTAACACCTATAATCGAAACGTCCCAACTCAGTGAAATCAGAAGTCAGAAGCGAAAAGTCTCAAAGATATATTTCGTAAGCTATCGATGTATCGAGAAGTGACAGATCTAAACTGGCTAGCTGTTGTAGGAGAAGTGATGCACGGCGTTCCTACTCGTGATCTGGTGCGGATGCATTACCGAGCGCCTTCAGCTAGGTGAATCCATTAAAACTAATGCGGTCAACATCAAATGCCGAAGACTTTTAGAGCTTTTTATTTCAGGGATTTATTTACTACCACAGACTTTATATTCTGAACTTACTGAAGCTTCCGGAACGTTGTCTTTGTTCTTTGACTATGGAGCTTTAAAATTGGAAACAACATAGGTAATAGTCGAAAGAAAAGATACTTATGGATATTCTATTGTTCGAAATATAGCAGCACGTTGAGTAAAGAAACAGGATGAAAAATTATATCTAGACAACTATCCAGTCCTTCCTTACATTGCTAGCTAATGTGTACTTATGTATATTACGAGCCATTCTTCCTAGAGGTTGATATTTTAATGGATTTATTACACCGAAGCGTGTAAATGCCACCAAAGCTCGATAATGAACCACCATAGCTAATCATAAATATGGATGATAAATTGTTGTTATCGATCGAGCTAGTAAGCTATGAGTGCTAATAAATAATAAAACACGGTAATAGGCGTGGTCATTAACCAACAGACTTATTGGATAATGGGTTAACATAGGTAAGAATCGATCGATGACCACGCCTGCAAGGCTAAGCCATGCCATACTGATTTCTAATATCATACAGTATTATCAAGGCACGTTTACTCATTGTGTCATCGAAAGCACAACCAGACACTCGCGAGAAAATCACTAGTCGTTAACATTCAAACTTTAGATTAATGGCGTAAGCCCCAAGGGATCGGTTGAATCATGAAACAACAGGTTGTTTTTATCGTAACAGAAACGTTTAGGAGTGAAGTAGGTTGTGTGCAAGTCAACAATCAAAATCAGACGCAAAGAATACAATCCCGTAAACGTAAGCACAGATTGGCTCAAAGCAACTGATGTGGTGGAAGGTACCTAACGGTATGTGTTGTCAAAGCCCTGATGAAAGTGAGTTGCAAGTTCTAAGATCCATTTTGAAGGTTTTGTGTATGGAAATCCCTCCATACATACATTTGCAACCTGTTCTTATTGGTTTCTTTAGTTGTATGTTTTGTTAGTCTTTTTGATGCCATTCGAGATGATAATATTTTATTCTATTATGGTTCTCTCTTTTTTCTTTCGCCTTCACTAAGTTTCTACGTTTCTTCTTGAAATGTACTTATGCTGTTTTAGTTGATACTTAGTCTTGGCGGCAGCCATATAGATTGTTCCCCCCCTTTGATTGTGTTCCTTGAGTTGACTGGGATTGTGCATTTTGATTGTGAATTGAAGCACTTTTCCAGAACTGGAAACACTTTGTGTTATAAAGCAATAAACGTTTATCTTTTGAACAGATTTTTACTTGATCTATCCAGAAAAGATGGAATAACACTTATTCTTTAATGCGCTCGGTCGATTATTGAGGGAGCAATTATTGGTTGAATAACTGGGCAGTAATATTTGTTTAGAAACGTTATTTTCCCAATTGCCTTGTTCTGATTTCAAAGAGGTAATAGTGAGTGTCTGAACTACCCAGACAGTTATTCTTCGGCCAAACCTTAGTTTAGATTTTGCACAAGTCTTGGGACCAGTGATAATAGTTGAACTGAAACACAATCAATTTTGAAAACAAGACTTCCAGGAATTTTGACGCATCTATTCTAGAAATAGTCTTGCTTCAGATCAGGAATGTTGAAGGACGATAATGTGCAATGATTTATATGAAGTAACTTACATAATCGTGCAAAAATAATGGAATGTAGCACTTGTGGATCAAACTTAATAACAAGAAATATACATGTAGTAATACTCCAAAATATTATTTTGTAATACATCATTACAAACGTTGGCTATAAAGTTTAGTTTGACTTGTATACATAATACTGCAACTTTATCCCATTTATCTGTCCTTCAAGAACTTACTGACATTCGTAAGCCCTCGTTGAGGGGAAAAGGCCGCTGACCAGCATCCTCCATCCAACTCTCTCCTGGACAAACCTTTACAATTACTACTCATCCTTTTTATGTCTGCTTCCACTTATCGACTCAGTGTGTTCTTTGGTCTTCCTTCTTTTGCTCCTCTTCAGGGTTCCAAGTTAGCGCTTGCTTCTTGATACGGTTTGATGATTCCCAAAGTGTATGTCCCATCCACTTCCAATGTCTTTTCATAATTTCTTCTTCAACTTGAAGCTGGTTTGTCCTCTCCCACAATAAGCTGTTGCTAATGATGTTTGTCCAAAGTATATTCAATATCTTCCTTAGACAATCGTTTATAAATACATGGACATTTTCTATTACACTTGTGGTGGTTCTCCGAGTTTCAGCTCCGTACCGTAGAACTGTATTGACGATCGTATTGAAGATTGTGATTTGGATATTGCTTGACAGTTATTTTGAGTTCTATATGTTCTCCAACTGTAGGAATGCGCCCCTTTGCCAATTCTCCTCCTTGTTCATCGATGATGCTTCCCAGATGCGTGAATGTTTCGACATCTTTCAGAGTTTCTTCATCAATTGTGATTGGGTTGGTGCCAACTTGCGTCACTTATGGTGTAGGTGAGATATCTGTTTTTACTGGGGTAAGGTTGTCTACTCGTTACCCCAAGAATGCTTAACTGTTGCATACAGCTTATGTTCTGTACATTTAGCACTTCTCTACCTGACTGAACCAGTTAGATGACAACTGTTATGTCTTGACCTAGCCGTCGCCCAATTGTTATGACTTGATCAAGGTCGTTGCTAATTTGTTATGACCTTACGAATCAAACGAGGACGTAACTTGCGTGAATTATCCGCCAATAGAAATATGACTTCTACGACCTTCACACTGACAATGACGTTCGATTAGTATGAGTAATCTAGCGTCCTTATTGGTCCCTAATCCGCCTAGCCCGTCCACTCGAGTCCAGAACACCAATAGCAGCCTCGGCAATATGGATCTGTGCGAATCGTTTATTTCAAACATACTCTGTTTATATATCAGACAGACAGGCCACATCACACCGTAAAATAGAAAATAATTTTTGTACAAAACCAAGCCAAATGTGGCTGTAAGCATGGGAGAAATTAATCAATAAACTGAGTATAGTTTAGGAACAGAAAATCATATAATAATAATCAATAGGTCAAATTGAAGCTTATAATAAGATGAATATATAGATAATCTAGTTACAATATGAATAATAGTCCAATAACAGGTCCTGGAAGTTACCCGTACTTATGTCTTCGCTAATATATAACAACAACTAACAAAAAGCCGGTTTCAAAAGCAGCTGTAGTCTTTTTTCTAAATACTCATCACCTAACATAATAAGTAGTCATCACCATAATCAAAAGACTGATGTATTATATTTTGCAACATCTTTTCGATTAAAAGCTGACATTTTCTACGACAAACCGAACCCATATTGTGTATTTACAGATTGCATTTTATAAATTAGACTAGATAATTATTACTTTAAGCTTTTTTCTGCGTGCATAATGTCTAGGTCGATATCAATGGACGTACAAATGGTACTACAATAACAGATATGATCCCAAATCTTGGACTTGCCACGACTTGACTCCTAATCTATCAGACCTTACGTGAAAACCGCTTCATTGCCATGCCGCCGTAACAGTCTGCAATGTTCCTTACTTACTTAATTACGCCTGTTATCCCTCGTCGAGGAGCATAGGCCGCTCACCAGCATTCTCCATCCAACTCTGTCCTGAGCCTTCCTTTCCAGTCCTTTCCAGTTAACATTCATCCTTTTCATATCTGCTTCTATTTCCCGGAGTAGTGTGTTCTTTGGCCTTCTTCTTTTACGCTTCCCTTCCGGATTCCAAGTTAGGGATTGAGTCGTGATGCAGTTTGGTGATTTCCACAATGTATGTCCGATCCACTTCCAACATCTTTTCCTAATTTCCTCTTCAGCTGGAAGCTGGTTTGTCCTCTCCCATAAAACGCTGTTGCTGATAGTATCCGACCAGTGAATTTTGAGCATTTTGCGTAGACAACTGTTCATAAATACTTGTACCTTCTTGACGATGGATGTAGTAGTTCTCCACGGTTCAGCTCCATACAGTAGAACCGACTGTCTTGATGTTCGTATTGAAGATTCTCATTTTGAAATTAGTTGAGAGTTGTTTTGAGTTCCATATGTTCTTCAGTTGTACAAATGCTGCCCTTGCTTTGCCAATCCCCGCCTTTACATCTGCATCCGATCCTCCTTGTTTATCAACGATGCTCCCCAGGTATGTGAATGTTCCCACCTCTTCCAGAGTTTCGCCATCAAGTGTGATTGGGTTGGTGTTCTCTGTGTTGTATTTTAGAGTCTTGATTTTTCCTTTGTGAATGTGGAGGCCTATCGATGCGGAGGCTGCTGCTACATTTGCTGTCTTCATCTGTATTTGTTCGTGTGTATGAGAGAGGAGGGCTAGGTCATCTGTGAAGTCCAAATCATCTAATTGATTCTGAGAAGTCCATTGTATTCCGTATTTCCCTTCAGATGTTGAATTCTTCATAATCCAGTCAATCACTAGAAGAAAGAGGAATGGGGAGAGTAGACAGCCTTGTCTGACTCCGGTCCTTACTGGAAATGCATCTGTCAGCTGTCCTCCATGTATGACTTTGCACTGTAGTCCATCGTATGAGTTTTGGATAATGTTGACAATCTTTTCAGGAACTCCATAGTGTCGAAGAAATTTCCATCATGTTTTCCTATCCACACTCAAACGTCTTCTCATAGTCAATGAAGTTGATGTATTGTGACGAGTTCCACGATGATCCGTAGTGTCGCAATCTGGTCTGTGCACGACCTATCCTTACGGATTCCAGCCTGATGATCCCGAAGGTGGGCGTCTACTGCGTCTTCCATCCGATTCAGCAGCACTCTGTTGAAAACTTTTCCTGGTACTGATAACAAACTGATGCCTCTGTAGTTCTCACATTGGCTCAGATCTCCTTTCTTTGGTATCTTGATGAGATATCCTTCTTTCCAGTCCATTGACACTTGTTCCTCTTCCCAAATCTTCTTGAATAGAAGGTGAAGCATGTTTGCAATTATTTCACTGTCCGACTTCAGTGCTTCTGCTGGTATATTGTCAGGTCCTGCCGCCTTCCCACTCTTGATTTGTTTGATGGCCATCTTGAATTCTTCGATCGTTGGTGGAGTGACATCTATAGGAAGGTCAGTGTGTGCTGCTTCGATGTTCGGTGGATTCAATGGGGCTGGTCTATTCACCAGTTCCTCGAAGTATTCTGCCCATCTTTTCCTCTGTTCTTGAATCTCAGTGATTGCCTTTCCTTCTTTGTCCTTGACTGGTCTCTCTGGTTTGCTATATCTTCCTGCCAATTTCTTCGTTGTATCATATAATTGTCTCATATTCCCTTCTCTTGCAGATTTTTCTGCCGTCGTCGCTAGTTCTCCCATGTATTTCTGCTTGTCGGCTTTAATGCTTTTCTTCACTTCCCTGTTTGCTTCTGCGTAGTCTGCTTGTGCTTTGACTTTCTCTACTCGTGTTCGGCTGTTGTTAATTGCTAGTTTATTGTTCTTCCTTTCTTGAATTTTGTCCAGGGTTCCCATAGAGATCCATTCCTCGTGATGGTGCTTCTTAGAACCAAGAACCTCTTGATACGTTGAAGTTAGTGCTCCTTTTATCCCTTTCCAGTTGTCCTCCAAAGTAGTTTCTTGTTCTTTCAGTAGATCCTGTAGAGCTTGGAACCTGTTGTTGAGAGTTATTTTGAATTCGTGAAGCTTGTCAGTATCTCGAAGGAAGGCTGTATTGAACCTTTGTAGTGCTGTTTGTCCAGTTGTCCAGTGTTTCTCTAGCTTCATTCTCATCTTGGCCACAACCAGGTGGTGATCTGAAGCTACGTCAGCTCCTCTCCGGGTTCTCACATCTTTCATTGGCCTTCTGAATTTTTTGTTGATACAGATGTGATCTATCTGGTTCTCTGTGGTTTGGTCCAGTGAGATTCATGTAGCTTTGTGTATGCGCTTGTGTGGGAATATTGTGCCGCCTATAACCAATTTGTTGAATGCACATAGGTTTGCAAGTCTCTACCCATTTTTATTTCTCTCTCCTAGTCCATGTCGTCCAATTATATCTTCGTATCCTGTGTTGTCCACTCCAACTTTAGCATTTAGATCTCCCATCAGGATGGTGAGGTCCTTTCGTGAGCACTTCGCTATAATTGATTGCAGCCTTTCATAGAACTGATCTTTATCATCGTCGTTGCTATCATTGGTGGTGCATAACATTGGATAACGTTCATTGTGATCCCCTCCTTCTTTGTTCTGAATGATGCTTTGATTATCCTGGGTCCATGAGATTCCCATCCCACAAGTGCATTTCGTGCTTCTTTGGACAGCATTAGAGCAACTCCCTGAGTGTGTGGAGCATTTTCCCCTTCGTGACCGGAGTACAGCAGCATCTCTCCTGTACCTAGCCTTTGTTGTCCAGATTGTGTCCAATGCGTTTCGCTGATTCCGAGTACTGCCAAGTTGTCATAATTATTCCTTCAACTCCCAGGGCAGAGTTTAAATGGTTTGAATTATTTTTTCTGGTTAGCGTTTTTTTAGCGAGTTAGCTTTTCTACGGGATGGGGTGGCTAACCCCATGCCCAACCCTCCTCCTTTACCCGGGCTTGGGACCGACAGTAACTCTAGAAGAGCTGCAGGCGGAGTTCTGCAATGTTCCTATTGACTTTTAAAGGACTGGGGATAATATATCTTATGGATGCTGACCAACTAAGGCCGATCAAAAGAAGCTCAAATGTCCTAAATTCTTGTGAGTTGTTCAATGTTTTATTTTTCTTACCCTGAAAATTTTACAATATTCTCTTTCATATCCTCTGGTTTGCTATTAGTCCTTATCATTTCTTAACCACATATAATCTGACTTGTCGCTTATAACTTTTACCATTAGTTATCTTCTTAGTAGTACGATATATTAAATGGGTATCTAACCTTTAATACAGATGCTATTACCATCTGATTTGCTTGTAACATGGAGCTTGTAGAGACAGTGTATTTCAACTATATTCCTTGATTCAAGCAATATTCATACTGACCACAAACGTAAGAGAGCCTAATATCATAAAAGGAGGGAGGGTGGCGGTACTGACCAGCAAACCTGATGGTTGGGAGATAACTTTAATCCACCCGTGTCTGTAGGGCAGAACATGTTAAATTACGGCTCCTTATGTCAAGTAGGTTGTCACGAACCAACGGCATGGATGCGAACTTATGCAAAATACCTCTTTAAATCGTGTTTAGAACGCTGAATTGGTTCCACTTCCTACGGAGTAATCCCATTACAAGCAAACTAGACAATTCGCTAAAGACAAAGCCCACTCCATACCCTATAAAATCTGAAAACAGAAAGAGAGTTCAAACAGCTTCTAAAGTAAAGGGAGACAGTCATTTGTATCGGAATACTGTTTTCAGCACTTTATTTTATAATTACACAATTTCATACTTTTTTCTGAACTACCTTCATTTATACAGTTCCTTATCTACTCATACCTTGCCCACACTTATTTTTCTTTGACACATTAGTATGCTCTTACCTAATAAGTACTTCAGTAACAGACAAATAGACTAAATGGTTATACCTTAACTATTTCTACATGAATATTGTGTGCTCTGCTTTTCGTCCTTCCTTTTTCTTACACCTTTTTCAGCTCCCTGGAGATACTTCACCGAAAACAGATATGGCACGGGTGACTTCGTCCTACACCGTTATTAAAGCTTCCGATATTCTGGAGGGATATAAGTGCGAAACTTCTAAAAGCCCCCAACTTCGCATGTATCTATTCTCGACCATCAGTTGTATGTTGCAACGCTACCTCCATAAAGTGCGCCAAGTGTGATATTGACATGTTTCTTACGAAATCCATTTACATTCATATCTTATAAAATATCAAGTAATTTTCAGCATTGAAAATTGTAACTTCTGTAACAATTTGATCTTGCCTGTAAACCAGCATGCCTCATGTAACAAACTGTTATTTGAGAGTAAATTATTATTATTATTATGTTTGATATAAAGACCAATGGATGGCAGATGGTGACAAAGTCTGCTTGGCCGAGCCATGAAGTTACGATCAAGTATTCACCGACAAACCTTTTCTGACCCTCTACAAGTGTTAGGCGGCTAATGCTTCTCTTCTCAGTCATTGTGTGTTCAGCTGCAAAGATCTTGTTGTTAGTAACCAACACTACTACAAATTTGTTGTTTTCCGGAGGAATGTTAGGTCAGGAGGTAAATCATGAAAGTAGTATAGTCCACTTTTATGTTAATGCTAGAAAATGTGAGAAAATCTATTAATGCTTCCCCTGTGACTGTTCCATTACATTTATTGATATGCATGGTTTCATCTATTGTATTCTACATCTGAGCATATATTTTCCGCTGTGGTTCCTTCTCGGTCATTATAATAATAATAATAATAATATATATATCGTATTGTTTATAGTTACCAAGGTGTGGTCAGCTCTTGGAAGTCGTTGAATTTCTTGATTACTGTCTCACCTGCCCGACACGAAATTTTACTTCACTAGTTATTCCTTTATTGTGTCTGCATGCGCTACATTATTGTAGTATCAATAGAGATTAGAATTCAGATCACTGGCCTAATCGACGGAGGTAACAAATTAGCCATGCTTGTGATTGACTGTTATAGTTCGTTAAAAAGCTTTATTGGCGCTTGGACTCTCCAGTGTAGTATGTTTGATAAAATGTCAACCACTAACAAAGCATACCGCTTAATCAGCGTAAATATACATAGGCGTGAACCGGAAGAAACAAAGTATCGCATAGCTATCGATTTATGATTACTCACCTCGTTTCCATGTTATACGTTTTACCTTGTTTTACACTGAAGACTGTCCTGTGATACCGTTTCTCGCGACTATTACTTACCTAATCTTCAATCATCAAGATCCAGTGTCGAACGGTAGAAAACAATATGCCAGAAACTTACTGTGAGTTGGAATTATGAAGCTTTTAGAGCCTTTTTTTCATTTTAAGTTGATCATGAGGTCAATGACGTGTATTTGGTTTAGATAATGACAACTACAATTCATTCTTACTCAATAACGAGTTGCATGGGGCATGCCAGTTTGTGAATCAGAACAAGCCGTTCTCTTTAGACTTTCGGCGAGTCGTTCTGAAGTGGGATGCAAATACAAAAATCCACTCAGTAATGGCTCGTGTGTGGTTCGCTTTCTTCTGGATTTATGTCATATCATACGAAAAAATACTTTCAATCTGATCCATCATTTAAAATTCAAAAGTAACCTGAGCGATTTTCAAACTTTCAATTGATGATCTTTCGTGCCTATAGGTAACCCTCGTGCTATTGATAGAAGAAACCAGAGAAGTAGTGAATAGGTCTTTATTTCGATCTTCGCGCAGTCACAGTGGAGCGTGGGATTATCTGTTCAGACAAACAAAGGCTCTCAACATTCCATATAAGATAGTAGGGAATATAACGCTTACAAAAGGTAAGGAAGTGAATGAATACTTGAACAATACTGTTTTAGCATATGCTTGGTTGTTTGGGGTCAACTCTTAACCAACCAACCTGAGCTGTTACAGATCTACCATGTTTTTGATAATTTATAACATTTTGCACTTGATTTCACTTAGATCTGTCATATGTTCTATCAAACAGACGTTACTTTCGGTAAACTGTCGTCGAAATACGGTACGTTTGACAGCTTAATAGTACTGAATACGACTTTGAGAAAGTATGCTGTTCCAGGCCGAGAAACTTAAATTCGGTACCAGTTTGAGTCCACTCAGCTGTCCTCATTACCATTACCATATAACCTAACTGCAGTGAACTATCTTAAAAAGACCATGTCAGTCGTGTTCTAAACTGTGATCCCATAAATAATGTTTCGAAGCTTCAATGGACTTGTGACGATTAAAATTTCAGTATTTGTTCTGGATGCATTGCTAAAGGACCATAGTTCATCCGCTTAGATTAAACTATCTTCTTCTGAAAAACACACGAGGCATTTTTCAGTAACTCATATCAAATTTTGTCAAGACAAACCCTGGACTAAATTTAATCGGTTCAAGGTTAGGAAAGAAAACAAATTGCATTGAAAGTACGAGATATCTCAAACGGCATAACCTGTGCTATACAAACAAAAGTATCTCTCGCACAAAATAATGTGCTTAGTAACAAAAGAAATAATCGATAAATAAGTGTTCGGTTCCTGGGGATTTATAGGAGTATTTCCAAAGATACAAAGTTAAATACCTATCTACAAGTATTCGAGCGACCTTTCACAGAAGACAGTCAGACGCTAACAATTATCAACTGAGCCACGTGGTGACCCTCAGTTTGGTCAAATACGACTTTGTTTTCGATGGCCTGCTAAAAAGAAGCATAGAAATAAGCAATGAAACTACATTTAAAACCAAGGCCGAATCATAGAAGTCCGAAGAGTAACGTAAAAAGTGGTTACAAGAGGCCCGAGCAATTTGAAGTACAAAGCAGGGAGAGAAAAAATGCTGCCCAGTAAAACTTTAGAAGCGGATTTTCAATGTATTCTTTCCGTTACGGCTATTGTTCACTCTATCTTTTGCATTGTACATTAACTTTAACACATCTGACCGATAGGTTTGCATCTTGATATTTTTATGTTTTTTGAGACTGTCAGTTGTCTGAACATTTCCCAATTTTCAGACATGGAAACATTCCAAGCTATCAATACTATTAAGAGTTTATAGATGATCTACCTGACTTCTACCGGCAAATGCCTGGCAAACTCTGTAAGTGGTCTCTCATTGTGAATTCCTTGGCATTCTAATACGGGAGTTTTGCTACTCCACAACCACGTAATACCATTTGCAAGATTTATTGAACTTTTTAGAGCGCGTCACTGATTTAGCCTGTAACCATCCGTAAGCAAAATGTTTTACCTATGTTGCTGTCCTGTTTTATCATAGATATTTCAGAGTACTTTTTAAATGTCATATACTTATTGAATAAAAAAATTACAACGTTTGTAGTTTTGCTGAAGGTCTGACAATATCTGAGCGTGGAAATGTTGCTGACTTTTTATGCTGTGATAATGTGATTGTTCTGTAAGCCATTTACATGACAAATTAAGCGAAGAAATAGGGTCTTAGCGAATCGTTGTATCATAACAAGGTTCATTCTGGAACCATTGTTCCACTTATTGGAGCCGGCAAATCATTAAATGATGTCTGCAAAGAACGTTCGATTACAGAGTTTATCACTTTGTTGTGGAGAACCTTATTACAATAAACTTACCGTAAACTTTCATTGTAAATATCACCCCTTTTGACTGGCTTCTGGTATACTTACTTTACGCAAGCCTTGACTTTACTGTTCATAAGTTCTACCCTGAGCCTTTGGCTTCATCTTTGCTCCTCAGTTATTTCTCCGAACTTGGACCCAAGAAAACCGTAATAGCGAAGGTCTGTGATGAATTTGTTTCAATAATTGTAGAGAAGAACATTTCGGCAAACTTGCAATTATAGTTAGTAGACGTTAATTCGACTGCATAATTTACTTGGTCTTGATATCATTAAATTTTGAGTCATACATTCAACGGCCTCGGAGTCTGTGAATTCAAACGTACTAGTCTTTATTATGTGCGGGTGTAGGTGTCCTAAAAATGATGGTAAAATTTAGATTTGTGACCTGGTGGTGAAGACAATCGAGTTCTGTCCTGTCCAGATGAGGAGTGATCTAATGAAGTCATATTTAATTACATGAATCAATATGTGTGGCGTCATCGCTCGTTTAGGGGTTATTGATGTTAGCAAACGAGGTATTAATTTGATGCTTGTCAAACAATTTAGAGTCCATCATGGTAACATGATAGCTTCCACAACGGTGAATATTGATGATTCACACTGTCTAGAAGTCAATCTTAGGATCAAATATGATTCATTTTGATGTGTAGAGAGTCATCTGTACAGTACCGGTTATATTGCCAGTGATTACCAACTTCATTTAATTAAGACATTAGGATGTTTGAATAGAACACTGTGGTGCTGTCTGAATATAAATCGATAGTAGTTAAATTAGTGAGGATTATAGAGGCACGGAACGGAACTTGCATTTCGATACATGCGGTTCCATTTCGGATTTCGCTAAACCTCATATAAATGGATGAAGACCACAGAATATTCATGAAGCACCTGATCATGTTTACGGGTTTGATAGTGTCTGTATCAAGATAATTCGGAAAATTCAGCCATGTCATGCGCGCCCTAATAATGTCTGTAGAAAAGAAAGTACAAATGACTGAAGGATTCATTTAGGCATGAGGATTGTGTTAAGTTAACGGCTGAACTGCAACGAATAAAACTATACAACTTTAACTGAGCTTGCGTATCGTTTGTAATGGACTCCAGAGCTTGATATTCTACTTTGCAGAGTGACTGGCAAATAAATGGGTTGCACTGATTGCCATAGTGTTAGGGCTACTTAAAGAACTTTTTAGGCATAGGCATAAGCTCACACGTTGTGGCAGGGAAATAAACGATTCCTACCATTTAAAAACTATGATCTGCGGGTTTGTGATAGAGCACAGAGATCTGATTAAGAAAGTAGGGACTTCACCTTAGAATACAGCCGTAAAATGAATATTTGTGCGACCATGAAACATGTTGAGCACCGGATTTCTTTTTTTGTCGTACACTATCTGGATATTGATTAGCAACCAATGTCACATTGGTTGGCTTTCTTATCGTTACCATAAGTTTCTGTAGCGTATTGGTAAGCTCTTAGCCCTTTATTGTTTGGTACAATTTGTCCTCTTAGGTGGTCTCGCTAGTTGCCGGTACGTTGACTTAAGTAAGATGAGTTGATGTCATACTGCAAATCTTACTCACTTCTTAGTCATCGATAACTAAGTTAAGACAAACTGCTACAGAAGGTACTAAGAGAACTCCTGTCTTACACTAAGGGTTTTCAGGGACTGATATGACAGCCTTTGGTATGAGTTTGTATGTATATGTGTGCTTGTTTGTGAAAATTCCTCGCTATACACTTTGCGTGTAAACTAGCCATTATTTTTACTCTCAAATTGAATTTTATTATTTTTGGTTCCTTCGTCTACGTAAAGGTGTATTCCCATATTTTCAACATTTACTAGCAACTTGGTAGCAGATAAAAACAAAGGTTAAAAGCTTAGCAGCGTTTTAGTCTAAAGCGTATATATCATCGCCAGTTTAATTTCAAGGTTATTCAGTCACCATGTTACATATTTCCACAGAATACACTACACTACAAAGTGTACCATATCTAAAGGTCAGTAGGGAAAAGGATTAGCAACTGCATAATCGGAGTTCAGATGAGTGGGGAAAGCATTTGAGGTAAGCATGCAAACAACGGACTCACAGCTATGGTTAATAATCAACCAATATCAGCAAAGATGGATGTCGGCTAGCAGTGGAATCCAGAGAGGGCGTTTCATCCTGTTTAGAACTCGTCAGCCAGATCTGCCTGCACCCCAGAGTTGATGTTCACTGTGGGACCTATATCCAATATCGTTCGTCTCAAAGGCCACCGCGTTATCTACTTAGCTGCTGAGTTAAGATGGCTACTAGCTTATGAAATATCAAAGCCATCATCACAGGATGCACGTTTGTCAGTAAGAGACTTCTCAATTGCTGTTCTGAACATCAATGGGAATATTCAAGCAAACAATACAGGAATGGATTGAAAAGTTAACCAAATTTCAGGCAGTCAAAACAATCTGTTCGCCGTTTGTGTAGAAATTCCAATGACACACCTCCGCTTGAAGTTTCTACTTATGATGTTTTCCTGAAGAGAAGGGAAAGTTTCACAACTAGTTCATCCAACTCGGAGACCGTGAGACATCAGAATCTCGATCCTGTGCCATAGATCGGAATAGCGAGTAACTACAAAACAAATGTGGCGAATATCACTGAAGAAAATATAAAACACAAATTACTTGGAGGTGTGATAAGACCATTACATTTGTCACTATCGTAAAACCTTTGTAGATTAACTTCTCAGGTTTGAGTCAATCAAATATCACATGGAACTGCAAAGCGATATGACAATAATCTATTTCGTTGCCCTCATATTTTTAATTTTGTCCTAACCTTATTGACACGTTAGGGATCCAAAAGAAATTTTTTATTCTAGACACCCTACTCACTTCGGCTACATTAGTGTAGCGCTTTTCTCCAATTATGACCATCTGTCCCATATCAGAGTAATCCAAGTGTGGTCGTGACGATTATAAGTATTCGAATTATTGTGCGAACTGGGAATCCCAAAATTTAGACCAAGAAGAACTAGGCGAGCACAAATGATTACAATGTATGTGGAATTCGAAATCAGGCAGTCATCATGTACAAAGGAATCATTAGTTCATACAAACATCGCAGTAGTTCTTCATGAATGCAGTTAGGTAGGTTGCCTAGGGTGAATGTTTGTCCCAGGTGTAATATACTAGGGGTTGTGTTCTATTTCACTCTATCTAAATAAACATACAAGTGGTTGGGTGTTTGGATGTATATACACTTCATGAATGATTAAGAATGGAAAATTGTTCAACAGAGGCATTTTGGTTTCAGAATCAAATGACATAGGTTTCTTACTGTTGGTACCAAGGTTATTAAACATAGAAAATTTCGTGGTCGGGTCCCTATAAACTTCGGAAACCTGGGGCATGGTAATTGCCATGAGTCCTATGCCTATTAAGCCGAGAAATGTCGAAAAGCCACCCAACAGGTACTTGAAAGTGACTAAGGATATGCTGTGCGTGCTTGTTACACTGTATATTTTGTAAGGTAAAATTTTGAAGAGAAAGGATTTGCTGAGGACTAAAGGTAGAGGTAGAATAAATACAACAACAGAAAAGACAGAGTCGGATGCTGGATCTTTGAGCTGCATTCAAGTAAGTTCAATAAAATTAATGGGAGTAATGTTTCGTTGTAAGGTGATCATCATAACCATCACAAAGACGTCACGGATATTCAGGGTTTGATGATTCTGCTGTCCGTAATACCTTTATAACAGACGGTCGCAAACCCAGTTAAATCAGAAGTTAGGAATGTTGGAGTTCGAGGATAGATTTAAAAGGTAGCGAATATGTTCAGGAGTGTGTGATATAAACAGACTAGTTAGTGAGAGGGAAGTTAGCATGGGATACCCTATGGTTAAATTTGTCACAAGTATTCGGAGTTTGACAGCACCTCAACTAGTAACACCTATAATCGAAACGTCCCAACTCAGTGAAATCAGAAGTCAGAAGCGAAAAGTCTCGAAGATATATTTCATAAGCTATCGATGTATCGAGAAGTGACAGATCTAAACTGGCTAGCTGTTGTAGGAGAAGTGATGCACGGCGTTCCTACTCGTGATCTGGTGCGGATGCATTACCGAGCGCCTTCAGCTAGGTGAATCCATTAAAACTAATGCGGTTAACATCAAATGTTAAAGACTTGTAGATTTATTTACTGTTGCATGTTGATCTGGTGTAGATGCATGATCGAGTACTTCCAACTACAGTGTGTGCAAATAAAAGTAATGACCGCAACTTCGATGCCTAGGAATCACAGAACTGTCTTTTTTGTGGATTTATGAACGGCTAGAATTCTCTGTAACGGGAACTTTTTCAATATTACTATACTCCCAAACTACCAATAAAGAGGAAATAAAGAGGAAAATGCTTTGGAAGTAAAGGGAAAATGATGGGGAAATGCGCCGAAATGTCTGCTTTTTCGCCTATCTGGGGTAAATAATGCTGATTTTACCCATTATATAGCACTGCGTTTCAAATGCCGCACAACTGTCTATTTTTGGCCTAAATATACGCCGAATTATCTACTTTTCACCTATATACACACCGATTCATGTAATTTTGCATCCACTCTTAAAACACCTAGGTCATTACCCCAAACATCTGTGTTCTTCGTCATTCCCACAACACACCACACGAATAGTGAAATGTACGTAAAATATGGTATATATTCAGAACATTTATTGAAAACAAAAGGCGTATTGTTGTACAACGTCATGAGTAGTTGGCAGATGCCAGTACATCAATCGTTATATTTTGATTGCAATTGTCAGGTGCCAGTGTCATTTGAAAAGAGCTACAAAAGGAAGAACATGTGATGCTTTCTTAATAAGGTAGATGTACGTAATTGCAAATGCGTTTAAAATCACACAGGCTTTCTCAAATGAAAAAGTAAGCACATGTTTAGAAAAAGCTTTATTGAAAACGGAGTTGAACATGAAAAACATTCCCTGGATTACTTCTTTTCCTAACGCCTGTTCGACTACTGGGAATCAAAATAATCTTGTGAATTCTAAAGTGTAAAAAGAGATTTTTTCAGAATTAATAGGCCTAAATATTGGTTGTTTGGGCTACCGACAACTGGAAATCCATACTTCAATACTCTGCTAGACGTTCTTCGTAAGTCATGTTTCTGAAAAGTTGAGTCTCTCTCTCTCTCTCCCTATATATATATATATATATATATATAACGCAAGAACTAGTTCATGTCTTCTTACCTTCAGACTCAGTCCCTGGAGTAATTGTTTAAATGTGTTTCTTCATAAGTAGAAGATAAATCTCAAGGTTTATTATCATCAATGGCTTCAAGGAATGATGGTATTCAACTCCTTTTGCAAGCCGAAAAGAGTGCTAGTGAGAAAGTAAATGAAGCGAAAAGGCGTAAGTTAATTTTATAATATCACTTTAAGTTTCTGTCATGAAAGTACTGTCAGTGCCGGGGATCCATTGCTTCAAGGCACGAAAGCCTATATCCCATCGACCACTAAGGACCCTTTCTGGAGGTTTTACCCAGTTGATTACTTGCTCACCGCTTTTGTTGCGCTACTTAAGGTTCTGTAGATCAAATGCGTATTGGTTTCACTAGTCAGGTGACCTTTTTAGAATATATGAACTCTAAAGATGTTAATATATACACTAACTCAGCAGCAACTGGGTTACGTACTCAAAACTTTGAAATAACATTAATGGAGTTTTTTCAGTGTGACCAGTGGGATAGGTTGTCAATTATACCGCCAATTTTAAGGATCCACAACATAGTAACTTGAAAGCCGGAGTTTTATTCATTATATACCATCCTAAAATCAAGCTTTAAGGATCAAAGCATTAATGGTTAGACAGTACTGCTAGGTTTCATCCAGAAGATATATTATGCAAAGTAGTAGTGGCTTATTCGCATATTTTTGATGTCAGTTTTTAGTTGTAGCTTCATTCAGCAGTATTGTGGCAGAAGGCAACTATTAACGGTGGCTGTTGGCAATAATAGTAGCAAAAGTTCTGGCATTGGTCTTTGAGTTCTAACTTATCTGGTAAGAACCAGCACTTAAACCCTCAAAACTTAGTAAATGGAGCAAGATTTAGATACTTAACCTAGTATATAGGAGTACCATTGTAAATTTTAACCGTTGCTCCAATGAATCTATCTTTTGGTGAGCCTATTCAAGACATATCGATGGTTTCGTGATAATTGTTTTCAGATAGCAACAATTCTTATTTCCGGTAATAGTCACTTAAGGAATTGGTTAACGCAACATTTTCCCACTATCTCAGCCACATAGTTTTTGGATTTCTAAATTAAGATGGGAAGTGACTATTATGAACTAGATATAATTTGATGTCCTCAGCTTCGAATCACACTTGAGTTTAGGGGTAGTGACACTACTCGTCTACTCAGATGCACATGGAGCAAAGTTCGAACCTGACTTGCCAGTTAAAAAACGATTGCTCTATCAGCAAAGCCACCGAGTTTCTTAATACTTTACTGTTCTTCAAAATTACTCTTCGGATGCGAGCTACATTGTAATGCTTATTTGACTATGAAAAGTCGGATGTTTGATACTATGTTCCTGTTTGAAATCTCTAATATCCTGGATCAAACATCAGTTACTTCCTTTGTCACTGGGTTGTGTTTCGGGTAATCATATGACTAGTATAGTCTTGTATTGGAACATTTTAAGATCTAAGAAAGAAACTACTGTTTCTTATTTGTTTGCTCCTGCCATTCTGATTATACATTGTTTTATGCACAACTTTTTATATCTTCACATTATTGGTTTGTTGGCATGTGGAACATTTTTTCGGAACTCATGTTCAATACATTTTCGTTGACATAAGGTGGATAAATCCAAGTGTAATTGTTTCAACTGTATTCTGTTGTTAAAGCGTTGCATTTCGAATAATTTCATGAATTTCTCTTTACTGAGGTCGGATTTCCATATACTACAGCAGTGAAAATGAGTTTTCTACCACACGATAATCAATGTATTCTTTTACTATCTCAGGTAAAGCTAAACGATTAAAGGAAGCTAAAGCCGAGGCTCAGGCAGAAATCGAAGCTGAACGAGCTGAGCGTGAGCATCACTTTAAAATTTGTGAGGGCAAAGTGAGTTGTCTGTGTATGTGATTTTCTGTTCATTCCGTAATGCTAACTTAAATAGATACTTACGCCTGTTACCCTTCGTGAAGGAGTATAGGCTGCCCACCAGGACTCTCCATTGAATCCTGTCCTGGACAATCCTTCCCAGTTGCTACCCATCCTTTTGATACCTGTTTTCAATTACCGACACAGTGTGTTCTTTGGTCTTCCTCTTTTCCGCTTCTCGTCAGAATTTCATGTTAGTGCTTACTTCGTGATGCAGTTTGGTGATTTCCGCAATATGTTTCATCCACGTCCAGCGTCTTGACGTTCGTATTGAAGACTGTGATTTAGATATTGCTTGACAGTTATTTTGAGTTCCATTTGTTCTTCAACTGATGGAATGCGCCCCTTGCTTTGCCAATTCTCGCCTTTACATCTGCATCAGAACCTTCCTTGTTCATCAATGATGTTACCCAGATACGTGAATGTTTCCACCCCTTCCAGAGTTTCTTCATCAAGTGTGATTGTGTTAGTGTTCTCTGTGTTGTATTTGAAGATCTTGGTTTTTCCCTTGTGTGTGCTGAGGCCTACCAATGCATGGGCTGCTACTACACTGACTGTCTTCACCAGTATTCGTTGGTTTGTATGTGACGGGAGAGCTAAGTCATTTGTGAAGTCCAAATAGTCTATCTGCATTCATGCTGTCCATTGTATTCCGTACTTCCTCGCAGATGTCGAGGTCTTCATAATCCAGCCAACCTCCAGGAGAAAGAGAAAAGGGGAGAGTAAATAGTCTAGTTGAGCGCACATAAATTTGCAAATCTGTCACCTTCCTCCCAGTCAGTCCATGTCGTCCCATGATATCTTGATACTCAGTGTTGTCCATTCTGACCGTGCCGTTTAGGTCTCTCCTCAGGATGGTCAGGTCGTTCCCTGAATACTTCGCTACGATCGACTTCAGCCTCTCGTAAAACTGATTTTTATCGTCTTCATTGCTATCATTAGTGGGTGCATAACACTGGATAACATTGTGATCCCCTCCTTTGTTTTGAAGGGTGCTTTGGTGATTCTAGATCCATGTGGACAGCATCAGAGCAAATCCCTGAGTATGTGTAACATTTTCCTCTTCGTGACCGGAGTACAACAGCATCTCTCTAGTATCTAATCTTTGCTATCCAGCGTGGGTCCGACGGGTTTCGCTGATTCCGAGAACCGCCGTTGCTTTTTAACTGGTCCTCCCGGTCTTCCACATTGTCCGGACGTCCTATGTACCTATAAAAAGTGTTGCCGTGGTTGTTAGAAGGGGCATCGGCCTCGTGACTTCCGAAGAATCTCGGTTTTCATTCTGAGACGTCATAATTGTTCCTTCAATTCCCGGGGAAGAGTTTAAATGGTCTAAATTGTTTATTCTAGTTAGCGTTTTTTAAGCATGGTTTTTTCCTACGGGATGGGGTTGTCGACCCCTTACCCAACCCTCCTCCTTTGTTGTGGGCTTAGCATTGGTAGTAGCCTTAGTAGAGCTACAGGTGGAGTTACTTAGACAGATGATATGTATTTTAATAGTAAATTGTCCTACGGGTTTAAACTATATTTTAAGATTTTTACTAGGTACTTGGTCGTCGATCAGAAATTGAGTCGCAGATTCAAAAGCTAACCCAAGAAATAATCAATACTCAAACTGCCTCTGTGAATCTTCATAAAGAAGACGCCATAAATATGTTATTGAATTGTGTTATGCAAATTCAGCCACAGCTACACAAAAATTATCGCAATGGAATAACGGGTTAACCAACAGTATTCTAAATTTGATGTTATACGAATCAGTAATTTTAGACAATAAAACTGCAAATGCATAATACTTGATCATTTGGTTTCTCTTTATTATTCCTAATATATATTATTATCTGCAAATAATCAAACAAATAAATTATTTTCAGAATAATATTTTCTAACATGTTTGGTGTGTACATATTATGTAATCACTGTTTGGATATATTTTCGACTGTACTGGTAGTTATTAGAATACCCTTAATCTATTTCCTGTTAATAAATTGATACCAGGATATTTTTAGTGTTGGATTGTTTGAATATGGCCACTTCCCATATCGGTTTACATTTTTGGATGGTCTGTATCAGTGTCTAGACTAATCATTGGAAGTGAAGTAGTTTTACGAGTCCTGATGTATTGGTGTATGATGAAATCTCCACACGAATTTAGAAAGCTTGGTTTCTTTCTGCCAACTTGCCTCACTTGTGGTGTAGACAAGTTATTTGTCGCCCAACGAAATGGTGACCATGCCACTTAGTATTCTTCTCTAGTTCACTATGGGATATGGCTTATGACATTGGGAGACGTAAGTCGCAGGTTTTTTGGTCGTAGGAATCTTCGAGAAATCACTATCGTACCGTGGGACAATCGAGGGAGCGATTCTGTGTTTGGGGAGTTGGCGGGTCTTCATCATTTGAAGTGGATGGGACATATATTACTTATTTCCAACCAAAGCCTGCCTCGACATGCAATTTTGGTTGGAGTTGAAATAAGCTAGAAGGAAACTAGGGGCTACTAAACTAAGAAGTAGTACCGGTGCGTAAAGTCGTTGACTTTTGGGTTGCTGTGTTGATAGATTTGGATTACTTAGTTGTAGTCCATGCTATCAGTGGTTGGAGATGTTGAGTGGGGTGCGAATCGATCACTGATGCAGATGTAGATGTTTGCCTTCCTTTGAACCTTGGGGTTCAATATTATTCCAGACTTCCTATTTCTAGTATCTACCTCTTTCCGAACAGTATTCGTCAGTGTCTAGTCTTTCTCACTCATAGACAATATTTTGATTCATGGTATCACCCTTGTTAATGCCACCTCGTTGTGCTGGTGTAATTAGGTAATCATAGTTTTGTGTTGATTATGGTTGGCTAGGATAATCTAACGAGTCTGTAGACATTATCTACTTGCTCGGTATTCATAAGAAATTCTTTCTGATTAGGGTTCTGTTAATAATCATGAATTTGGTACGTACTTTCTCTCTCTGAAGTCCTAAGTGTTCCCTAGAAACAAAGTTGGATAGTCCTGTCACAACTCTTGTTCTGCATTCATTCAAATTAAATCAAGATACTCAAATTCAGTTCCGATCACATTTTGTTCTACAACTGAACTGTTGTATTGGGTTGTAGAAAAGTTTTAGTGTTTAGTTATGCTGCTGTAGTTCGATAGTCTGGAGTTTGGTTACCAAGTTTTTATTCTCAAGCCTCGTCCCACCCATCCCAACTTAAGAAACTGAATAGCAACTCAATTCTGCACAAGTAAAACCGGAAACTGCTGGGCAAATCTGTACTTATTTGTTAAGCCATTACTTATCATTATTATTACCTAGTTTTACTTATTTTCATCCACCTGCATAAAACATGGTTGTTTGTTTGTCGGGACACCACAGTACGATGGCCACGGTTAGTGATTGACCTCTAACTCTAGGAGTAGTATAGTCTATTCAGACGTAAAATTTGAAGTGCTGATCGTAACGTAGAATACTAGACTGCATATTTACAACTAATGGCTTTAGTTTCGTCCTATATGAGTGGTCAACAGATCACGAATTAAGCATTAGAGTAGTCCAGTAGGATGCTACAGTAATGTCTTCTCAGACATAAACTTCTATTAGTATTGCATACGTCTGATATTGGTCTGTGCCGCGTGGGGAGTTCTTGGTCTAGAGACCAGATTGAGCCTCTATGTTGATTACTTATGTACTCATTTTATAATTTACTCCAATTCTCAACAAAAATGTATATTATTAGGTGTAATACTATACCAGAAAAGCTGAAATAAACCAGCAAATCAAATCAGTCAAAACTAAGAACCAGAATCAAACATCAAAGAAAAAAGATGATAAATGTAGAATAATACCTTGTTTATTTCCCACTTTATATTGTAGTGAGGAATGAAGTCTTATCTGGTAACTGATTCCGAATCTCCGCTGCAATGTACAACGGGTTTCTGCTTGTTGATGTAAAATAAAATTCTGTGGTACACATGTGATAGGTCTCGTTTTTTTTTAAATATCTAATTGCTTTCGTGAGTGACTCAGTTTGATAGTGACAAATCGATGTCGGCGGGAGAATGTTACAATTCTGTTAGTATTTATCGGTGAATAGTCCTCATGATTTGCACGAATGTTTTGTACCTTTCTATTTTGCATTCCACAAAAACCTTTTTCTACACGCGTCAAATGTCTTGTATATATTTATGTACTTTTGACCATACCAGATATATTCAGAAAATATACACTAAGGAGGGATGTATGTTCATCTTCAATAATTAGTAGTGTACATTTTTTGTTGACCTTGACATCACCCAAGCCTGTTACTACATGATCAGCTACTGCTATCGTGGTTATGTACAAAACTACCGCTCTTTTTGGTTTACCCATCTGGACTCTGATCATGCCCTTGTTTGGGCTAATCTTACCTCAGTTCACTTGTCAGTGACTTCATGGATTTGGTCTGGCCGCCCCTAGCTTTCTTTCAACCTACTCCTACACCATAGAACATCGTACGTCAGGGCAGTCGGTGGTTGGGCATACGTAACACGTCCCAGCCATCTCAACTGATGAAGTTTCACTACTTCATCAACCGATTTGCCATCCTTACCTAGTACCCGTTCCCTAACATCTGCATTACTTACTCGGTGGTCCCAGGATACGCGAGCAATGCTTCGAAGACACGTATGATCGAAAACTAGTAGCCTACGAATATCCTCTACTCTTATAGGCCATATTTCACTGCCATAAAGTGGGACGGAACGAACTGCTGCACAGTAAACCCGTCCTTTGGTTGCTAGACGGATACCTCGCCTACGCCATAAATGACGCAAGTTGGCGAAAGCTAGACGAGCCTTCTGTATCCGTGCTGAGATTTCGTCACACACCAGACCACAAGGGCTGGTGAGACTCCCAAGATAAGTGAAACGGTCAACACGCTCAACTACTTCACTCACTATCATTAGTTCAGATGCCGATGTAGCCCAATCATTAGGTAAAATTTTGCACTTCGAGGGGGAGAATCGCATCCCGAACATGCCTGCATTGTTGCTTATGGTAGTCAGAAGACTCTGCATTTTGTCGGCGTCTTCACCAGATAAAACTATGTCATCGGCGTATTCTAAGTCAACAAGTGAATCTCCCGGTAAAAGTTCAACTCCAGGAGATTGAGACGATGAAAGTGTTATCTCTAAAAGCATGTTAACGACAAAGTTAAACAAGAATGGGGAGAGTGGACAGCCCTGACGAACACCATTTAAGGTAATCAATCCTGATGACAGTTCGCCATAGGCTTTATCTCGACCAGTTGTGTTCGAGTAGAAAGCCTTTATGAGGTTAATGTACTTCTTTGGTACTCCTTTCAGTGACAAACACTGCCACAGAAACTCACGACCAACAGAGTCAAATGCCGCCTTAAGGTCGAGAAATACTACTATTGTGGGATGTCTGAATGTATGTCTATGTTCTAGGACCTGACGTAGAGTGAATATCTGGTCTATGCAACCACGTCCAGGTCGAAAATCAGCCTGGTTTTCTCTAGTCTGCTCTTCACGAGCTTTCGTTAGGCGTCCAAGTATTATTGAAGCTAATATTTTAGACACTATATTAGTCAAACTGATCCCTCTGTGATTGTCACAGGAGGACTTTTGTCCTTTCTTATAGACTGGCACAATCAGTGATTGGGACCAGTCAGATGGAATTACGTCCAGTTCCCAGATTCTACCTAAGACCTCAGTCAATCTCGTTGCTAGTACTGGACCACCATCCTTAAAAATCTCAGGAGTAAACCTGTCAGGGCCTGCTGCTCTCCCTCGCTTCAGATTTCCTATAGCTTTTTCAACCTCGTAGAGAGTTGGAGGACTCGCATCAATTTGCCATTCAGGACGACTGGGGATCGTGGGTAACTGAAGTGTGGCTGAAGGCCAGTTGAACTGATCCCTAAAGTGTTCTGCCCATCGATCCAATCTCCTGGATTGAGAATGAATAATATATCTATCTATTTCCGAGATGGTTTCGCTGACAGTTGGGTTCCTAATACCGGTTTCTTTAACAAGTCTGAATAGTTGTCTTATGTTGCCTATTGCCGCTGCCTTTTCCATCTCTCTTGCTTTCGCTACCCACCACTGCTCATGATCATTGCGTAGGCTTCTTATTAGCCTTCGCTTAAGCTGACTCCGCTCTTCGTTATGTTCAGAGCCAGGTGGGATGAGTTTTCAAGCATCTATCAGTGCGGTAGATGCTGCCGAGATCCATTGTTTCTCCCTAACCTTATGGTTTGCCTTACTAGCGGATATCACTGCTGTCTCCACAGCTTTTCAGATGTCATTCCACGCTGCCTCGGGGTGGCACAACTTATATATCTGTCTAGCTATTTATCCAGTTGTTCCTGAAATATGTTCTTAGCTTACTTATCATTAAGTAGATCCCTTAGAGGCTTCCCTGCAGTGTCTTTCCTACGTCCAGTAAGACGCAAACAGACACGTGCTCGCACTAGAGCATGATCTGAGTCTAAACATGTGCTCCAGAATGAGCGACAGTCTTCTATCGAGCCCCTCCATCGGTGGCTGATAGCGATGTGATCTAATTGGGTCCAACGTTGGGACGAATTCGGGGGACATGGCTCAGGATAAAAGACAGTGGGTACCCTTCTGTAACTCTCTTCATAAAAGTGGATGTAACTTTTTTAACTGAAATGATTCTTTCTGGTTATATTTTTACTAACTGAACAGTTTCTCCCTATATTACTATTATTATTATTTCACTTTCAGAAACTACCTTTTGTTCGTGTTCTCCTCTTCACTATGTGCACTTTACGTTCTCTTTCATAAGGTGAAGTTGCTAACTCGTCGCTCAACCCTCCACCTACTCTTGGGACTAGCGGTAATCCTAGAGGGGCTCTAGTTGGAGTTGGCTTTAAAATTATTAAACACTTTCAGTTTTTCTTATCTAGCACTTTCGGATATTATTACGTCATGTACATACATTTTTTAAATATTATGAACACTAGTTAACTACAGAATTTTTGATAAACCGAGCTAAACCAGATAGAAAATGTGTTCAAGCAAACTTTAGAATTATAACAAGTGTTAAGTTAAAGCAAATACTAAATGGTTGTGTGCGTGTTTTCAGTTGATTCTCAGTAAAAGTGTCCAGACTCCACGAATTTACAGCTCCGAACGTGTAATTCCAAGCATAACATTTAGGCGCTTGCGTTAATAAAGTACAAGTCAAATTTAGATCGAGAAACCAAGTGGTAAAAATAGCAACATAATTACTTATGGCCTAACAAATGATCGGAGATATAATTTAGAACGAAGAATGAGTTGTAAAGCACGAAGTATGTTGTTCGATAATCAGTCAGTGAAGTGTATTCTCACCTAGAAAATAAGATTACAGTTTAAATAAACTGTTTTACAATCAATAAAAAATTGAATAAGATCTAAAAGATATGAAGACTAACTAAATTTACTTGCAAATGAAGATTTACCAAACATCTCCACGGGTCGAATGTGAAATATTTCATAATAGTAAAATCAGTGTAGATTATTTTACCATTCTCTTTTTACTACTTCCTTTATCATTTGTTTCTACCTTTTGAAGGACTCTTACCAGAGTTCTCTTTATTTCTACTCATTTGGTAGCAAGCTTTAATCCAGTCTGATACTGCTTGTGTTCCAGCCTTTAAATAAGCCAAACAATCAAGTTCTGTGTTTTAACCATCTTATGATGAAATGATCCATTGATTAACATGAGTAATATGTGACTTCCAGTGCTGATAAGTTGTGTAATTTTAATGTAACCTGGGATTTTCCATATGCTCCTCATTGCCTGACTTTTAATTATCTTTTCCCAATCTTTCTACCTCATGCCGTGTTATATATTTAACAATTTACTTGTTAATTTCTAGGAATACAAAGCTGAATTGCATTATAGGTGTACAAAAATTGCACAAGAAATATCTAATAAAGAGCAATGTGAAGTCAATATGGATATAATTTGCTTGATGACTGAATTGATCTTTCGTTTTCATCAAATTCTTGCCACAGATCTAGAAACATTCAGTCGGCATGCAAAACGTTCAACCATAACTGCGGATGATGTCTTTTGTTTCGTCCGAAGAAATCCTCAACTGGTAATTAGTGAATTAATTTTATTTTCTAGTCCATTACAACAGTATAGAACAAATAGGATGATAAATGTTAAGCAGTTTATGTTTTATCTGTTCATTTTCATTGTGACAACGAGAATGCTTTGTTACTCTATTTCCTTTACCCAGGTAGCAAATCGTACAGATTGTTATCGCTCAGTAGAAATTGGAGCAACAACTCATTAGTTATAGTCATTAATATTTCAATCACTAGGTTCCATCTTGACATCCATTTGTAAATGCTTTGATTTATTCCACTAGGTATTATCACTAATTCTTAAAAAATAAGATTATTTTCAGGCCGACTACTATAGTATACACGTTATTATTTAGTTGGATCACGATTATTGTTGAATATTTCTTGAACAGTGCAAAAAAGCATTATCCTTTAACTTGCTTAGAATGTGAACTTGAACAGTTCAGTAGACATTATAGTTTCATTTTGTGTTGTCCATTTTTACACAGCTCGTACTGGCATTAATCTTGAATGACATTTTCAACAAAATGTTTCGTTAATAATCAAATCGATGTGTTAATTTTACAACTTTTAGATTTAATTTTTTTATTCCTACTACTTCCCATCGCAAAATAGAAAACAGAATTTCATCAATATAGAGTATGTAGCAAGATTTATACAGTGAAGTGAATTCATTTTATGTTATAGCTTCTCTCCAACTACAATAAGCTAAGAGTATGTATGAAATGGATGGCAATTACAACACATGACTGTCGTTACCTACAATAAGTAGAAATTGGTGTATCATAATAAATTGAAAAAGGCAGAGGGAAATGTTGGTAATACGATCAATAATAATGTGTGAAGCGGTGGCTTAGTGGCAAAGGGTTTCGACTTTTGAATACTAAGCCTCAGGTTCAGTCCCCGCTTCACCTACTTTGACTTGGGCAACTGGTTAGTATCATTAGCCTTCAGAGTTAGTGTGTAACTCATACGCGGGTACTTGGTAAATGAGTTAATAATATTTTTTATGTTAGAGATTCTTATAAAATGTGCAGAAAAACGATCGCAGTAAATTACGTTCAAATCTTATAATATTTTAGAACATATCTAACAGAAAATTTCTCCAGGTTAAAATTATGATAACAAAGCCGATATGTTGTGTACTTTGTTGTATATTGTTTTCTTTCCTGATTATTATTTTAAGAATAGTAAGTAAATCTAAGTTATATTTGTGTTTTTATCTTCCGGTTATTGGTATTAAGAAATTCAACTGATCAATCTCTTCCATATGTGATTCCTGTAAATTCTGTCTACAATATACTGAATGGTTCGCGGTTGAACTTTTATTGTTTAGTAATATGTCAAGCTCACATGGGTTATCCTAAATTACGGGCAGACCTATTTATTTATTCATCTTGAGTCACGCTTTGACCTTTTCAATCATTCGCTCATTAACCTTGACTACTTTTATATGAGGGTATGTGCGTATATCACTTACCCCATTCATCACATATTTTGAGCTTATTTCTGTCAGTCGAGATGGCTGGGACGTGTTACGTATCCCCAACCACCGACTGCCCTGACGTACGATGTTCTATGGTGTAGGAGTAGGTTGAAAGAAAGCTAGGGGCGGCCAGACCAAATCCATAAAGTCGCTGACAAGTGGACTGAGCCATGTTGGTAGATGTAGACTACCTGGTTGGGATTCATGAGATGATAGCAACCGATGGTTAGAGACCTTGAATTACATGGCTCAAAATCGTTTGCAATGGCGAAGGTGCATCCACTCTTTGTGTTCTCCCAAATTCTAATCTTCTGAATTCTTCATGTCCCTATCTTTTTTCTCTTGCCAAATTTATTTCACTGTATTATACTCCTTCAATAACATCTTCAAACCATAATCTTTCACATAATGCTTATATTCTTACTACTTCTACCACTATGGTATTTGAATCGACAACTGGATCTCTGTGCTAACGTGGTATAGCAACTTGAACTGATATACGTACGTACTAAGTTCTACATTGTGACTGTCTTACTATAAATATCGAGTCGCTGTGATATTTAAATGTATTTGAATTGCTATAAGAACTGGGAGTCTTAGAAATAACTCAATTAAGGCCAAATAGAATTAAGTGAGCACAAATAAACGTATTGTATTTAAAATTCGAAATCAGGCCCTCATCAAGTACAAAAGAATAATTAATTCATACAAACACCATAGTTGTGGGGGATAGTGTAACGTCATGTGCTATGTTAAACCCACATAGTTTATTCTAGCTTCCGGTTAAATTAATTTATTCATTCTTCGCAAACCACATGTTGACCTTCTCACTTATTGACTTATTTATCCTGACTTTTTGTGTAAGCGTATGTGTGTGCATCTCTTATCCTACGCATCACGTCTGTAGCTTATTTTTGTCTGGCTATGAATATTGATTAACGCTTGACTAAATCGAGTTGGCTCAATTGCCTTCTTTAATCTGCTTTGCTCGTCTCTCTTTGTTTCGTCTCCCTGATCGCCTGTTCAAATCAATAATGAGTGCATGAAATATACATATTCAAAATTCATTCTTGTATTCGGCTTATTTAATTCCATTATTCATCAGCGCAGATTAAGTCGATGATTATATATGAGGGTAGCCGGGCTCTATATTCCGTTAACATCATCATACAATCTAATTGGAGTCAGATAAACTTAATAACAAACAACGTGGATCTCCCTAACCGTATAGTTTAAAAACTTTGTGTGATAAATTTCTGTAGTCTTGATACATTTTCTTGGATATATACATGTACCAGAAACGATCGAAAGTAGATTATACCGTGTGCTAATTCTTTGTTGACTGAGATGGAACATATATTATTGTATTCAGTATAAAACTTATTGCCTGCAAATGATATGGTAACATTTGACATGTTCTGAGGTTTTTCTGATTCAAAATGCCGATCGAATAAATATTTTTTTTATAAAATCAGATTATCAATGCACATATTGGTTAATGTTGTCCATGAAAGATCCAACTGACAATCTTAACGTACAATCGAACTATAGCTAAAAGCAGATTTATGATTGAATTCATCTCTTTCTACTATAGGGAATTCAGCCCCTAAATGCCCTGGTATGGCCGAGAGTGGGGAGAGCCCGCCCTCTCTCGAAATTCTCTCACACGGCCACGCGTACCCAGCCTCTATCAAGGAAGTCCTACTCACTGCCTTCTCATGGCAGGGGTGTTGTTTACGAAATTAAGAGGACGAAAAGCGAATGTCCGGCGCTTTAACCGGGTCGGTGGACACGAAAAGTCCACCTAGGGAGTTGGAAAACCCTGATTCTAAACCAATAGTGCACATGGGCTACAGGATCCTGAGAGGACAAATGGCGTATGAACCAATCGTTGGTCACCGGCTACCATGGGATTGCATCTCCTTACGATGCTCCACTGCCTTGTGGATCAGACCTTTAGGTAGAAGGCTCGAGGTGTGGCCCCCTAAGAAAACCATCTGCTTCGGTCTGGGCACCTGGGCAGTATCATAGCCCTCACACAATTAAATGAAATGACGATTTTTTGTGTAGCGCATATACATCTGGTGCCCCGTTGTACCAATATTTGTGTTCAAATAATAATAATAGAGAATTCAGGTAGGTTATAAGTACTCATGTAATTGGGATGATTCCGTCGCAAAACTAGTGAGATGAATCATAATTCAAAGCTAGGATATAAACAAAAGCGTTTGACCAACTGGTATACTTTTAGAATTGTATCTACTGCTGTATTATGCGAGGCTAACGGACTTCCATCTTTGTCTATTATTTTATCGGCCGTAGTATTTTTCAGGAAGTCTCAGAATTTAATGCATAACACGGTCATTTATATACTTCACTCCCTAAAAATTAAAACATGGACATTAAATAATTATTTTGGTGCTTCTCTGTTACTTGAATGATATCAATATATTCTGATTGAATAATGATATGTGTGATAGTGAAATTAAAATATGATTGATCGGTGAGTGTGGACAAACAGGCATTATTATCATATTAATGTATTATTTTAGTATACTTGAGAGCGAGATATATATTTTAAACATCCGTTATATTAGATATATGCTCTACTTTTTCAAACCACTTCATTGTATCATTATTTTCATGATTGTTTTTAAAGCTCTTATATTTGTATTATTGTTCATTTCTGTCAACTTGTAATAGTTACAACATTTAACGGATTATCACAAAAATCAAAGTGGAAATAGTAAAAAAGAATCATCTGATTTGTCAAGCGAAACTTTCAAAACAAAACTGAAGCTTAAAGCTGCCAGGAAAAAATCTAGCTTAAGTAAGACTGGTTTTAGTGAACCCGATAAACCGGATGAAGCAGTGCAAACTTTATAACGATATAATTACGATGTTTATTGTTCCTGAAATTGTGACTGTCATACAGTGTAAATATTTTTTTAATATTAAAAAGGTAGATGAATAATATTAACTTCTTTCTTAACTAGATTTATTAGTTCCAAGAGTGTAAGTGGAACTTATAATATCAGTCTGATGGTTGTTTCCAAGCTTATTCAGGTTACTTCATGACTGTTGTTGAAAGTTTCAATGACTGTATGTCAATATCGAGGTGATCCGTTCGGGATGCCTACGTACCAAGAGAGACTAATCATTTTCACTCCTTAACATCAACAACGGGAAAATACAAAATTACGATAAAATTCACACAACTTATACAACGTAGTGGCTATCTGAGCTCAGTGGATAACGTGTTGGGCGTTTAAAGCGAGAGGTACGGGATTCGAGTCTCAGTGTAGATAATAGAAATGGGATGCGAATTCATCTATAGGAAGAGTCGCAAATAAAGAAAACACGCCTTTCATTCCACTGTTGAACACAATCAAACTTTACTAAAAGATGTAGTCATGAGTTTTGAGAAATAGAAAGAGATATATCCAACGGAAACATTTTACACCTAGATCTGTTAACATTTACTATTTGATTCGCTTCAATATCTCAGCCATTTCTTAAAATTAATAAACAGCTCATGAAATGACACCTATTTATATTTTTTCAGTTTGTCAGTAATATTTATTTAGTTTAGTCTGATGTATTCGTATTCTATCCAGGAATTATCCATCAATGACATTGGAAGATAGTTGACTAGTATCGCTGATTGATTGAAGTTAAATACGTGTTACATCGGATTGCTGGATCAGTGGTCTAGAGACTAACAATCTCTGCAAAACTTGAAGGTCTTGCGTCCAGTATACAGCTGAACCAACGAGGAATGATAAAATTCACCAAGTAAATATTGAAACAGTTAGGGTTGGGGTTTTCATCGCGAACTGATATGAACTGTAATGCAAGAGTTTTAAAAGCATATCTTGATTCCTAGCATAATGATTCATTTATTTATTTTCACCGTCTACTGATTGCGTAAGATGGTTCACACCTTAAGGTCGTTCGGTTGTAAACTTTATGCCTATCCAGAATAGCTGTCTAGTGCTTTTTGCTTCTTAACGGTTGTTTAATATCATTTCCTAATGCAAACTATGGAATTTAAATAAAACCAGAACGAACATGGATGCAGAATAATATGAATTCATTATATTTCGTGGTTTCTCATCAACTGCTTACAACTATATACGTGTTCAAGTGTAACACTGAGTGAATCAATCAATCGACGTGTTAAAATTTACATTGAGGTAAGATTTAGTGTGAAACAATTGACATAAGTGAATGAAAAGAATTGGCATCACAAGGGTTATCGATAATGACTAATATATATGCAAGAACAGATCAGAGGTCATTCTGTGTTAGAATAAAAAAACATGAGGGGCGGATGATGTAATAATTGAGTGAAGTTCAGAGACAGATAAGATAAATTCTGTGATAATTTCAGAGGTAATGAAGGGTTTGCACAGGATTCCTGGATTTAAAAAGCTGGTAAGATGAGTTGCATAACGACCGAACGGGATTTGAAGAGTTTATCACTGTCTCTTTTTGAACAGATAGATCAGGTTTGAGTTTTTTTTATCTCAATGGCTTCAGCAAACCGAAGAGAAGCAGTATTTCTTTGTCTGTTAATAATTTTGAAAGCATGAAAAATGTCAATGGTATGCCCGGTGTCAAGTAAATGCCGAGCTATTGCACTGTTAAGAGCCTTTGCCCTCCGCAGCCCTAATTTCTTTGGAAAAATGCTCTTCTCTCCGTCCTTCCAATATATGTGCTTTGGCGCGTACATGTAAACTGGTAAATGCAGTTGGAGCTATTGAGAAAAGAGGATCTGTCAATTTTAGTTTGTTTGAGCTAGCAGTTCATTTTCTATAGCGTCGTCAGGTTTGTTGATAGGTAAATCACCTTCAACGCGGAATTTATCCTGTGATTAATTGTTCTAGTGACTTTATCTTCTTTGGAGCGCAAGTATAAGAAGCAGGTTTTCTTTTCAGCTGTGTCGTATTTAGCCCGAGGGTTGGATTCGGCATGTTTCTGGATGGACGTCGCCGGGTATGCATTTTCACTTAGGCAATTTGTAATGAGAGCAATTCCATTTTCCAGGCATTCCTTTCAGCAAATTTTGTGTGTGTGGTCAAAAAGGGTCAGAAGCTGTTGTAGTTGAGATAAACTCTACCACATGTATTTTTGCGGTGAATGTGTCTCTGTAATGTGCCGTCTGAAGTTCGTCTGATTTCAATATCTAAGAAATGGAATTTACCTTCTACTTCATGTTCCATAGTAAAATCTATATCCTTATGTGTTCTGTTAAACAGATTGAGTAGGTTCATGAGATGCTTATAATTGTTGCAGACGATAAATGTATCACAGTAGACCGTAGTTCCATCGATTGCGTGCTTTAGCTCCCTCTGTCCCAGGTTTCCCATTAGTATGTCGGCCGAAATTGAACCCAAAGGGCTACTCCATCAATTTGGCTGTACAACAACTTTCTTAAATTGAAATTGCATGCTTTTTTGGTACACAGAAACAGGAGCTGTTTGAATTCGTGGATTGGTAAAGGCAGAAGTTCAGGATATTGACATGTGATATCTGCCGTTTCTCCCAAAGGGATCTTTGTGAAGAGTAATGAGACATCAAACGAGATCATGAATTTCTCGGACGCATTTAGGCTATCAAGCTTTTGTACAAATTCAAAACTATCCTTCATACTTTAGGGTTTTAGTTTCTTACTGATTGGTTCTAAGCTCCTTGTCAACCAATTGGTACTTCTGACTGTCCACATCGTGGGAACGAATTTTCGTGAGGAACTGGAAACAAACGATGGTTCTGTTAATCTATAAGCCTGACTCTAGTCTAAGGAACACAATCTTGAGACCAATCACACACGACAAGTCTATCGGCAGTTAATTTTGTAAACTTTGCTACTGAAACTGGAGATCCGTAGTGCAACGGAATGTGCGCTACTTTTAAAGTTTATTTTCACTGGCTCCATTCTGTGTGCTAAGAAGTTAACGTCCTTGGAAATGCTAGTTATCCGCGGGGAAAACCCTACCCACACCCATTCTGTTTAATTCGAGAGTACACTTTTATTTTTTTAGATATATTACTTTAATCGGTAAGAAATTGTTAATATATTCTTCACTGAACTCAAGTGTAAACAATGGTGTTGTGGTGTGAGCTACTTATATCTACATAAGTAGTATATATCGTGAGTGAAGGATAGAATATCTGATAGCAAAAGATTGAGAAGATCAAGAAGAGAAGAACAGAAATAGAAAGCAATTGGTGTGGAAATCCGGGAACAATGAAGCCTGAGAAAATTAATGGACATTTTGCAAATAGAGTATCAGAGTATGGTTTTTGTATTTTACCAAGCAACTTTGTGAGTTTTGCCGATGAGTGGATGGGTGGTTGTCCTCACCTGAGCTTTCATACACTACAGTGTCACTAACTGTAACTTTACATTCAGTATTTACGTAAAATACAAATGAAATTACCTGCTCTTTTATCTAGCATCTAAGTACAGTATAGTGATTTGTTATTTTTCTAACCTGTGTTCGATATACTTCTAACCAAATATTTATCAGTTTGTATGATTGGTTCGTCTGGTAAACCATTATTTACGTCGCTCAATTACCTCACCTACTTGTAGTTCACTAAACACCTACCTGTTAATCGATGATCACTCATAGATGATAAGTAGTTTATTACGTTATCTTAACTGGTATTCGTATGCAAAATAATTCCATATTTTCGGTCAGAACTCTAAATAGTTGGAACAAGTATATATATATATATATATATATATATATATATATATATATTATATATCTATTCCATTTACAATGATAATATTAAACTTATTCAGGAGTTATGTACCTATCAATACTGATTTGATCTTAACAGATACCAAGTCCGTCAGTCGGCGACAAAGTAGAACTTCGTACGTACGTACATCTGTTCGAGTTGCCATACCACATAAGCACAGAGCTGAAGTTGTCGAATCAAATCCCATAGTGGTAGAAGTAGTAAGAGTATAAGCATTATGTGAAAGATTATGGTTTGAAGATGTTATTGAAGGAGCATAATACAGTGAAATAAATTTGGAAAGAGAAAACAGATAGGAACATGAAGAATTCAGAAGATTAGAATTCGGTAGAACACAAAGAGTGGATGGGGAGGCGAAATTCGACTCACACGTCCTCCTCGTGCCCCCTGGACCATGGCACTTATCCCATGTACTAACATGAGCGGTGACACGGATGGTGGAGGTCGGCCTAATCAACCACTCTGCCTGTACCCACAAACGATTACGAATGCTACATCTCTTTCTTTCGCTACCCACCACTGTTCGCGATCATTGCGTAGGCTTCTTGTTAGCCTGCGCTTAAGTTGACTCTTGGTTATGTTCAGAGCGTAATTGTCGTTTATGAACAGATAAGTGATAAAACCAAATATGTCATACTGCTTTAGTTTAATCCTCTCAAACATAACAGTAAAAGTTTATTTAGCATTATTTGTTTGAATCTTCCCATCGATGTGTTAGTACTGCAACTGGTCAGTCTTTAATTGGCATATGTGCATACTGTGCTTATTGCCTCGATATAGCCTTGATTCACAAGCATTGTAAGCAAAGATGGATAGTGGCTAGCAGTGGAATCCAGGAAGCGCGTTTCGTCCTATTTGGGACTCGTCAGCTGGATGTACCTGCATCTCAGAGTTTATGTTCACTCTGGAACTGGAACTCAGTACATTTCGCTTCAAACGCCATCGCGTTATCCACTCGGCCACTGAGTCCTGATAGCCACTTGCTTTTGCGACGGGGTGAAGTTTAAATTCATTTAGTATTGTTTGTTTGAATCTTCCCATCTATGTGTTAGGACTGCACAAGCAAGTGGCTATCAGGACTCAATGGCCGGGTGGATAACGCGATGGCGTTCGAAGCGAAATGTACTGGGTTCCAGTCCCAGAGTGAACATCAACTCTGAGATGCAGGTACATCCAGCTGACGAGTCCCAAATAGGACGAAACGCGCGTCCTGGATTCCACTGCTAGCCACTATCCATTCTTTTGCCTATAACAGTAAAAGGTTTTATGAAGATGAACGAGTTCACCAGTTTTTGTATTTCATTGTGAGGCGTTAAGCTACGACTAATTGTATAGTTAATTCAAATACTTAATCATTTCTTAATAAGATGGTGGACATCGTTTTTTGGGAGTTCTAAAATATTTAGTATATTAGTATCAATGTGGACAATGAACTGACGTTTAGTTAGTCCTGAAGAAACTAGGAGTATCAGTGGGTAATAAACTTCAATATCTAGTCAAAAATAAGTAAAGTATCACATTAGGTCTTCACTCGGATTATAATTGCTCCTCCTTTAACCACTGTCGTGTCTTCTCGTTTGCGACTTAATGTTACTCCTATTTCTGTGTTAGCGACCTTAAAAATTCGGCATTGTCAATGGCTAAACATATGCTAGGCATGGTTCAGCCGTATGTATGCCCTATTCGGAACTTCAATGTGGTTTCATCATACATATGTTCGACTTCTAACAGACTAGGGATATTTTTATTTTCCATAGTGTGAACTGTAACAGTCAATATATAAGGACGTGAGACCTGGTACGTACGCTTATCCGTCCTAGTTGCCGCCACACACAGGCGCAGCGTCATAAATATCGACATAACAGTAGTAATACTAATAGTATTAGTGATCTCGGGGGATAGATCCACTAGATTTTCTTAATATAGGACAACACCGTCAATATATAATTAACCGTCATCGTTGAGACGTTTTCATGGTTAATCAGAAGTCCAAACTGCCCAACCGCTTCATTATCACTTTTTTTTACATTGACCAGTCATTAGGAAAAATGTTCATTTCCTGGATTAAACACATCGGAAATGACCCACATGTTTGAAATTATCATTAGTTTTCCCACGTTATTTCTGGGCGATGTAATTGTGTACTTTTATTTTATGGGAAGTAGTAAGAAGTACTTCGTCGTTAGGTTATACAGTACTCACATAGAAGATCAGTAAGTATTTCATCGCACCTACTAGACTACGTGTTGGACATCCGGTCAGCAACTTTGGTCAACTATAGCATTACTAACCATCAAATCAAAAGTGACTCAAAGCTGAATTTATAAACCTGTACATGATGTGTTAGCTGCTTAACAATAGGATCCCTATCTTAGAATTGGAATTTGTAGTGTTCAGGACTTACTTAACATTTCGTACTGTTGCTCATTAAAAGTTCAACTCTAACGTGTAGTAAAATATTTGTGTCAGAACGGAAGTGACTGTGTCGAAATGAGTAATGTATTTAGCACAAAAAATAATCATTAGGTGATTCATACACGTACTGTAATTCATTTACTAAATGATTGGTATTTTAAATAATGGATTCAGGTAGAATGTAGGTATATACATGGAATAAGTTATAAGATAGAGCATCCTTCCTATGCTTATATAGACTTCGGTTAGATTTTTATTTATTTGAACACAAATATTAATATATATGTGCCACACAAAAAGTTGTTATTTCGTTCTAATTGTGTGAGGGCTATGATACTGCCCGGGTGCCCAGACCGAAGTAGGTGGTTTGCTTAGGGGGCCACACCCAGAGCCTTTGATCTAAAGGTCTGATCCACAAGGCAGTGGAGCATCGTGAGGAGATGCAGTCCCATGGTAGAGCTGAGATTAGATTAACAAATAACATAAATTATGGCCGGTACACAAATGCTGTTAGCGTATGTCCTACTTGTAAAAATGTTTACTGACTTTTACCTAAACGTTTTGCCATAACACCAAATATTATGTGCTTGTGAACTACAAAGAATATCGATCTAATAAATATGAATATTGAAAAACTCGATTAAAAATGTCATTAAGCCAATGGGTTTGATGGGTCATTCCGTCTAAGATATGATCATTATATACAGCTGAATGAAATAATCAAGTGGTTTGGTGTTATTTGAAATTATTCTGTAATAAAATGTCTTTCAGCAGGTCATGAGTTCTGGGCTCAGAGAGTAAATATGGACAGGAACGACTTACTTACATCTGTTACACCTCGTGAAGGAGAAAAGGCCGCCCACAAGCATTCTCCATCCAACCCTGCTCTGGAAAACCCCTTCCAGTTGTTATTCATCCTTTTCATATCTGCTATTTCCCGGCGTAATGTGTCCATTGGCCTTCCTCTTTGTCATTTCGCTTCAGAATTCCATGATAGTGCTTGCTTTGTGATGTAGTTTGGTGATTTCCACAATGTATGTCCTATCCACTTCCAACGTCTTTTCCTAATTTCCTCTTCAGTTGGATGCTGATTTGTCTTCTCCCACAGAATGCTGTTACTGATGGTATCGGACCAGTGAATGTTGAGTATTTTGCGTAGACAACTGTTTATAAATACCTGTACCTTCTTGACGATGGAAGTAGTAGTTCTCCACGTTTCAGCTCCGTACAGTAAAACTATCTTGACGTTCGTATTAAAGATTCTGACTTTAATATTTGTTGACAGTTATTTTGAGTTCCATATGTTCTTCAATTGTAGAAATGCGGTCCTTGCTTTGTTAATCCTCGCCCTTTCATCTGCATCTGATACTCCTTGTTCATCAATGATGCTTCCCAGATACGTGAATGTTTCCACCTCTTCCAGAGTTTCGCCATCAAGTGTGATTGGGTTGGTGTTCTCCGTGTTGTATTTGAGAATCTTGCTTTTTCCTTTGTGTATGTTGGGGCCTACCGATGCAGAGGCTGCTGCTACATTAGTGGTCTTCATTTGTATTTGTTCGTGTGTACGGGATAGGAGGGCTAGGTGATCTATGAAGTCCAAATCGTCCAGTTGCATTCAAGCTGTCCATCGTATACCGTACTTCCCCTCAGATGTCGAGGTCTTCAAAATCCAGTCAACCACCAGAAGAAAGAGGAAGGGGGAGAGTAATCAGCCTTGTCTGATTCCGATCCTTACTGAAAATGCATTTGTCAGCTGTCCTCCACGCACCACTTTGCACTATTGTCCGTCGTATAAGTTCCGGATAATGTTAACAATCTTCTCAGGAACTCCATAGTGTCGAAGAAGTTTCCATTATGTTTTCCTGTCCACACTGTCAAACGCCTTCTCATAGTCAATGAAGTTGATGTATAGTGACGAGTTTCATTCAATTGATTGTTCCACGATGATACGTAGTGTCGCTATATGGTCTGTGCATGGTCGATCCTTGCGGAATCCAGCCTACTGATCTCGAAGTCGGGCGTCTACTAAATCTTTCTTCCCATTGAGCAACACTCTGTTAGAAACTTTCCCTGGTACTGACAGCAAACTGATGCCTGTGTAATTCTCACATTTGCTCAGATCCCCTTTCTTTGGCATCTTGATGAGGTATCCTTCTTTTCAGTCTGTCGGTGACACTTGTTCATCCTCCTAAATCTTGAATAGGAGGTGAAGCATGTTTGCAGTTACTTCAATGTGTGAATTTAGTGCTTCAACTGGTATATTATCAGATCCTACTGCTTTTCGGTTCCTACGGAATCCAACCTGTTGATCTTAAAGTTGGGAGTCTACTGAGGTCTCCTTTTTTGGCATCTTGATGAGTTATCCCTCTTGCTAATCTGTTGGTAATTGTTCTTCCTCCCAAATCTACCTAAATAGAGCGTGGAGCATTTTCTGCTATGTCTGACTTGATTGGTTCAGCTGGTATGTTGTGGGATCCTGCTGATTTCTCACTCTTGATTTGTCTGATGGCCATGCTTAAATCGTTGGTGGAGTAACAGCTATATGAAGGTCTACAATGGTTAAGATATATATTGTGTATATCCATCCACAGCCTAGTTCAACACGCTATAATGGCTATAATGTTAGCACGTTGGGAGGAAGCTAGGGGCGGTCAAACTAAAATCTAGCATCAGTCCATGAAGACATTGACTGTTGGCTCAATTTGTATTCAAGTACAAACTATCTACTTGGGATCTTCGTAGTTACATTAACTATTGGTGTAAGACTGAATGTCACGGCTCAAAATCGTTCGATATGGCACAGGTGTATTCACTCCTTTTCTTCTTTTAGATCCTAGATTTCTAAATTGTCTTATGAATTTTTACTCAATTGATCTATATTTTTTTCGGTTCATACTTTATATGCCTAGTTTCTTTATTACTACTAACATTGTTACTACCTATACTACCTTGCAATTTGCCTTTGTAATCTCAGTCAATTTTGCTGAAGCCGCTCGTTATCGACTATAAATTAATAGACTCTTGAAATCACAGTTTCGTGGAGATATTTATTTCACTTTCGTTATCTCCAAACCTCAGTATACAAAATGCAGGTCCCATAAACTTTTGATTACTCCGATAATTGTGTACTGATTTTCGTTTACTTGTTGTTTCTAAGTTAAAGTTTTTCTTTTAGTTTCACAGACGGTTGAACTGCTTTAATGCTCACTAATGCAAGTATGTCTATGTCGTTTGCAGTTTATGTAGAGGTTTGAAACAATGTAAATTATTTCATGTTCGAAATCTTGGTGACCAGTCACTTAACTATTGTTTGTATGGAATTAATGTTAACCTTTTGCTCTTAAACTTTAACATTAATTACGCATTAATAAAATACTATGCTCGTACCTAACCTTGTCAACTACTCGCTTATTAACCCTGACTGTTTTTATATGATCATATGTGTGTTAGTTGCTTGCCCTATTCATTGCGTATCTGAAATTTATTTTTGTTTGAATATAAATATTGAATCACGTTTGATTAAAACACGTTGGCTCACTTGCCTTCTTTACTGTGCATCATTTCGCTTCGCTCTCTTCTCCTTGCTTCGCTTTCCTGATTGTGTCCAAATCAATGAGTGCACGAAAAATGCGTAATCATTATACGATTTAATTGGAGTCAGATAAAGGGCCACACTAAAATGATGAGCCCGAGGATGAACCTAACGCAGCAAAGTACGTCGATAAGAAAGCTTCCGCACTCCATACTTTCGACTAATGAACTCAACGTAGCTTACTCAAACGATAAACAACTCAGTCTTCGACCATACGATCAAATCGGAGAGAGGTCGCGGTACCACCAAAGTTATAAGCCTGACTTCGAACTAAACGAAACTTGAGTAACTCTTTAAAGATACCTTTGGTTAAAAAATTCCAGTATATGCATTTCTCCTATTTTTTAAGACCGTATTTCACAGTCGTAACGTTAGACGGAACGGATCATTGAGCAGTACACACCCCCTTTTGATGGAAGATGGACGTCTCGCCTGCGCAACAACCTGGGAGAATGACCGCTAGCCAAAGAAACAACTACCTAAGGCTAGTCAAATACGTTCTTCTTGTGAGAAGTTTGTAGTGTTTTTGCGCCGTGTTTCAAGAAGCCTCATCTTCAGATATGTAAATTCGTAGGGTAAGGTAAGGTATGAAATTTTGAGGGCCAACTTCCTTTAAGCTCTTCATTTAATTGCAAGAAAACAACATCGCTGCAGATGCTAGTTATACCTAGCTTTTAAGTTATCCTCCAGTGTCACTTCAAACAATCTATCGGGTGTGGTGGTCGGTATTCAATATAATCCTTGGACTTTGTATACAGTTCTTCCTGATAACCGTCACTCGTTAACGCCTTAACGGTATATTAATCAGGAGGCGAGTACGAAGTGTTGATTACTTTGATCATTGCACCACGCACAGATCATCAAAATTACAGGTACGCTAAGCAAACATAAAGGAGTAGTGCCGAAAATCAAGCATTGAAATCAAATGTAGTGACTGTAATGCAACGTATGTAGGTGAAACATCAAGACAACTGAATGTGAGGGTGAAGGAACACAAACAATGCTTGAAACACATTCCTAAATCCTCAGATGATGTAAGGAAATTGGAGAACACATCAGCGATAGCATTACATTCGATAGAATCAGGTCATACAATTGATTTCGATGGCACAAAAATCCTTCAAAAAGATTTCAATTCTTACAAGGAGAGACAAACAGCTGAAGCCCTATACATTTGGGCTAATCCAAACAATATTAATAGGAGGGATGGAATACAATTAGCAGTGCCATGGCAGCTAATCATTAATAAGTAACAACCTGAACTCCTTAATGTTTTTTATCTAATTCGTATTATCTAAAATGACAACAATTACACTGAATGATTCTAATCTGTTGTCTTATCGGAATTTGTTAAAGAATTCATTGGAACATTAAAAATGACACATACATACAGTCAAAAATTACGATCTTCAAATCCTACTCTTTTATTATTTTTATTTTGTTTAATTATCTTCATGTTATACATGCTGTGACAGATATGATTCATATCATATATATTACAAATTGTATGTTTCCTTATAAATTCACTGATAAGAGACAATATCTAATGTGAATGTAATTTTCTCCTCTCACCTCTTACGTTTTTTCTATACAATATGTCATATGAACACTCATCCCTTCACATCACATATCTCTTAAACATACCTAGTTTAGACTTTTTGTTAACGTTGATTGGATGACCTATTCAGTGTATAATGAACTCGGAGAACCATGTACCTATTTATATTCGATAATTTTGATGTTTGATTATAATTCCTTGAAAAAGCTTGGACCAGATTGCCAGGCGAAACGTTGGATTTACTACAAATTCATTCGCTGAGATTTTACAAATATATTATTCCTATTTAATGTCTTACATCAACTCGGCGCTCAAATACTGTGAAACTATTCGCTCTAATTTAGACGAGAGTTCTTATATATAGTAGATGACTATGTTTTTATTTTTCGATTCAATCGCGTTCCATATTAAAGTCACAGTATAATCACAAATGAATCGTTTTTCTAGGAGAAAACGTATGGGCGTCTATAAAAAAATTAGAAAATAGCCTCATTCTATTAAGCTTACTATTGTCTCCTGAAAACGTGAAACATTCAATTTAATACTAGCTACCGAAGTCCGTGAAATATGAGATTATTGACCTCTATGAAACAATGAGTAATACATCCGTTACCTATTACTTGGCATTAGCATTTATTTGCCCATGTTAACGCGAGAAGCGGAAAATATGGTGGAACAGTTAAAGAAAGGAGTGTAACCTCCAATTTAGCGAAACATTTTTAAGGATAAAAATGGGTTTACTTGCATTACTGTGACATGTTCGGTGAATTTTGTTCAAAGTTTTCAACCAACAGGTTTGCACATCTCAAATAAACAGTGGCTGAGTTCGTAGACTAGTTCCATCTCTGATTATAACCACCATTTTTGAACGCACTCGTTAGTTGAATACTACAGCTTGCTAAACTATGTTACTCTTATACAGCGTAAGGAACGAGGATGAAAATCAAATCCATGAAAGCAATCATTTTTTTAAAAGAAGACTGTTAACATTCTTGGTCTAAAGTTTCACTACTATGTGATTATGTCCAAAATTATGGTTAATAATGTTACCAGGCATTCGATTGTCTATTTTAGTAAAGTAGCGAAAAAAATTAAGAGAAACGGAACTTATTCGTGCAAGTAGTGACTGTTACCAATTGAATGTTCTGTCATAAATACATTAAAAACAAAACTTTATATATATTTATATATATATATATATACTCAAGTTTTACCAACATATTTTTTATCATCTAATGCCAACAAAGTATCCATTCTCATGTTTACTGTCTACAACAGTCTTAAGAACCTACTTGTGCGGATGATATTGAAACAGATCAAACGATTGCAAAATAAGAGACGATGCCATATTACGGTACAGTTGTGACATATTTACATAAAAATGCTTACTGTGTATTTTATTCTGCGCTGAACTCGAATTATGATACAATACATTCGCTTGTGCACATCGTCTTTTCAGTCTTCGTATGCTGATCCATTCTTGATCACTAGGGTATGTATTGAACAGACCCATGAGTTACTAGTTTTAATATTACAATAGCTACTATTACTATTTTTACTCAATGCAACAGTATAACTATATTCAAATGCTTCCTTCATACAATAGGGTCATACCATTCAAGAATAATTATATTACCTGAACAAAAACCTATCAATGATCTAGTATATTCTTTTACAGTAATCTCTTCATTAGTTGATAGATTTAAATATCCAGATAGCAAAACACTTTTATATACAAAAAATCGAAACAGTTATTAAAATAATCACTGAATAAGTGGACAAAAGAAAAAGCTATGTTCATCGTTAACTCAACTTTAACTTTATGACAAACATATACCACCTATTGAGTGTTAGTATTTAACAATCAGATAGCTTTGAAAGTTACCCTCTTGTATGCAAAATATGTAGGTCAATGTCTATCATATTCATCCGCAGTTTATTTACTCCAATTCTTAAGCGATGAACTACTGAGCAGTGGTGGGCAACGAAAGCAAAAGAGATGGAAAAGGCAGCGGCTGTAGGCAACACCAGGCAACTATTCAGACTAATAAAAGAAACCGGAATTAATAAGTCAAATGTTAGTGAAACGATCTCGGAAAAAGACGGAACCCTTATCTGCTCTCAGACCAGACGTTTAGAACGATGGGTAGAACACTTTGAGGAGCAGTTCAGCTGGCCTTCAGCTACTGCACAACTACCCACTATTCCCACACAGTCTGAATGGAACATTGAAGTAGGTCCCCCGACCCTACCTGAAGTTCAAAAGGCTATAACTAATCCGAAACGAGGAAGAGCAGCTGGTCCTGATGGATTGGCTCCAGAGGTCTTTAAATATGGTGGCCCAATTTTAGTGACTAGGTTGACTAATATTCTGGCTAAAATCTGGGAGAAGAACGTAATCCCATCCGACTGGTCACGATCACTGATTGTCCCAATATATAAGAAGGGGCCAAAATCATCCTGTGATAACCGTAGAGGGATTAGTCTGACCAACATAGCATCCAAAATACTAGCCTCAATAATTATCGGGCGTCTAACTAAGACTCGTGAATTGCAAACACGAGAAAATCAGGCTGGCTTCAGACCTGGTCGTGGCTGCATCGACCACATATTCACTATTCGTCAGGATTTAGAACACAGACATGTTCATCGGGGTCCGACAATGATAGTTTTTCTTGACGTGAAAGCAGCATTTGACTCTGTAGACCGAGAGGTTCTGTGGCAGTGTCTGTCATTGAAAGGTGTACCTGAGAAGTACATAAACCTTATGAAGGCTCTTTACTCGAACACTACCAATCGAGTGAGAGCTTATGGAGAACTGTCATCTAATTTTACAACCTCAAGTGGTGTTCGACAAGGTTGTCCACTATTTCCATTTCTGTTTAACTTCATCATAGACCTGGAAATAACACTCTCGTCGACTAAATTTTCGAGCATTGATCTCCTACCAGGAGGTCCACTAAGCGACTTAGAATACGCAGATGACAGTCCTGTTTGGTGAAGACACTGAAAAAATGCAGAGTCTTCTGTTAGAACTGAGTAATAATGCCAGGATGTTTGGGATGCGTTTCTCCCCATCCAAATGTAAATTGTTACTCCAGGACTGGCCTGCGTCAACACCTGAACTAAGGATAGGGAGTGAAGTAGTCGAATGCGTCGACAACTTCACTTATCTTGGAAGTTTGATCAGCCCTAATGGGTTGGTGTCTGACGAAATCTCAGCACGGATTCAGAAAGCTCGTTTGGCTTTTGCCAACTTACGTTACCTATGGCGAAGACGAGATATCCGTCCATCAATTAAAGGACGAGTATACTGCGCAGCAGTTCGCTCTGTTCTACCTTACGGCTGTGAAACATGGCCATTAAGAGTAGAAGATACTCGTAGGTTACTAGTATTTGACCACATATGTCTTAGAAATATTGCTCGCATCTGTTGGGATCATCGGGTAAGTAATAGTGAGGTTAGACACATGTTATTAGGGAATGATGGTAAATCAGTTGATGAGGTCATGAATCTTCATCGACTGTGATGGTTGGGTCACGTATTATGTATGTCTGAACACCAATTACCATGGAGCGCATTACTGATTAGTGTTGGAGATGGTTGGAAGAAAGTTAGGGGCGGCCAAACGAAAACGTGGCATCAGTGCTTGAAGTCACTAACTTCTAGTCTGAGCCATGTTGGTAGATGCAGACTACTTGGTTGGGGTCCGCGTGACTATCGTAACCAGTGGTTGGAGACTCTAGGTGACATGGCTCAGAATCGATCACAATGGCGTAGGTGTATACACTCCTCATCTTCCCTTGAACCTTAAGATTAAAATTGCTTCATATCCGTCTTCCTTCCTTTACTATATCCTTATATCCAATCTATCTTTTATATACTACCACCACTAAATTAACTATTTCTATGAATCCGGTGTTCATCTTGTTGTGCTAACGAGGTATGGCAACTTGGACCGATGCATGTGTGCCTGGTCCCACGTTGTAGCTGACTGAAACAGTTGAAATTATTTAAACAAAACTTAGATTATTGACCAAGACATTTGTTTTATGAATAACAGATTATATAGAACATTTACGACCAACTGTCATTACAAAATTCCAACTATCATATTAGTTAATATAATTGTTCTCTTAATCTGTTCGTATTGATGCCCCACTCAATATTGTATGACTGAGGGAGATTGTGAAGGTACTGTAGAGAACGAGAACACAAGTGGGAACAATCGAATGTATTTGCAAAGAAAATTACAGAACATCTTAGTAAAATCTGAGAACCATACAGTAAATACTTAATTTGCAAAATATCAACCAATTGTTTCAAACTCGACCGTCCCTTTTGCAAATATCAGTCAATCGTCTCAAACTTCATTGTTCTTGAGTTTCCACACCAATCATTCTCCAGTCTCTTTTCTTCGATCTTCTTAACTTTCTGACTCCAGATATTCTTTCTTCGGTTAATGATGCATATTACTCATATCTGTCGACATCAGTAACATACACCACAGTACCTCTTGCAATACACACGTCGTTGCCTCTTCGTCGTCTCTGCTTACTTTACTACTGACTGCGGCTCGGATGATGTAAAAGATGAGTTTTACAGGATTCCCGACCTCAGAAAAGCTAGGCGCTCCGATGTAGTAATAGTAGCTGGTGACTTCCATGCTCAAGTAGGTAAACTAAGCGAAAGACACATGGTTGGATCTTATAGTGTCGAGGCTCAAATAAAAGATAATAGCGACCGTCTGTTGCAGCTATGCTCAGATAACCGCCTGTCTCTAGCGAAAACAGTAAATTTAAGCATAAGGAAAAAATTACCTTTTGACATGGCGACTCCCGAATTCGTCCCAACGCTGGACCCAAATAGATCACATCGCTACCAGCCAACGATGGAGGGGCTCGACAGTACACTCGCTCATTCTGGAGAACATGCTTGGATTCAGGTCACGCTCTAGTGAGAGCACGTATTTGTCTGAGTCTTACTGGAGACTTCAGGGAAACCTGTTAGGGTTCTACTTATTGATAAGCAAGCTAAGAAGATATTTCAGGTACAACAAGAAAAACAGCAGCCATGTAAATTATGGCCATCCAGAGGCAGTGTGGTATGACATCTGAAAAGCTGTGCATAAAGCAGTGATATCTGCTAGTAAGGTAAACCATAAGGTTAGGGAGAAACAATGGATCTCGGCAGCATCTACCGCACTGATAGATGCTTGAAAACTCATCCCACCTGGCTCTGAACATAACGAAGAGCGGAGTCAGCTTAAGCGAAGGCTAATAAGAAGCCTACGCAATGATCATGAGCAGTGGTGGGTAGCGAAAGCAAGAGAGATGGAAAAGGCAGCGGCAATAGGCAACATAAGACAACTATTCAGACTTGTTAAAGAAACCGGTATTAGGAACCCAACTGTCGGCGAAACTATCTCGGAAATAGATAGATATATTATTCATTCTCAATCCAGGAGATTGGATCGATGGGCAGAACACTTTAGGGATCAGTTCAACTGGCCTTCAGACACACTTCGGATTCCCAAGATCTCCAGTCGACCTGATTAGTAAAATGTCTAAAATATTAACTCCAATAACACTTCGACGCCCAACCAAAGTTTGTGAAGAGCAGACTAGAGAAGACCAAGCTGAGTTGGATTTTGCCTCCCCATCCAGTCTTTGTGTCCTACCGAATTCTAATCTTCTGAATTCTTCATGTTCCTATCTGTTTTCTCTTTCCAAATTTATTTCACTGTATTATACTCCTTCAATAACATCTTCAAACCCTAATCTTTCACATAATGCTTATACCCTTACTACTTCTACCACTATGGGATTTGATTCGACAACTTCAGCTCTGTGCTTATGTGGTATGGCAGCTCGAACAGATGTACGTACGTACGAAGTCCTACGTTGTGACTGACTGATTAGTGCCAGTAAACCATAACAGCCACGAAATACACGTCTTAGTAATACCTAGTGCCAATGAGCTGAAGAATCGCCGAAATACCTGTAACAGCATTAGAAGCTGAGAGCAGACAGACGCTCGTATAAACAGCGTAATCAATCATCAAGGCAGTAATCAGGAAATGTGAGTACGTTGTAAAACAATAGTAAAGAATATGCTCTGGTGTAGCGATGCTTGGAATGAAATCCTTGTCTGAAAAACACCCGTTTTGCTACATCCATTGGATTTTAACAAAGCGCAACCTTGTCGACTGATTTATAGAGTAGTAAGTTGATTTATAGCATTGAATCCTCGATTATTCGATTACAAGCGGACGTTATGATTACACTGGTAGTCGGGTGAATGACCTGAGCACTCACGTAATGTCGAAATCTTATTTACAATCGCATAGCGACGAAGGCTAGTCCGCGTGGTGTAACTAACCATATGATAGGTTGTGATGGTTTAGTTAATAGCTTCCTGTTGGCTGAGATGTTCCAAGAGTCTTTTGAAGGGAAACATCACTAAGGTTTCAGGACAGTACTTCGTTATTCACCAACATCACTCTTACGCTTAATTATTATACCTAGGTTCCTAACTCTAAGCATCGGTCATTCACTGCTACTGGATACGGAAGTCCGTTCAGTGAAAGCCATTATTTTGTCTACAACCATTTGAACCATCAAAGGTGGCTAGACGGTCAAGAGAATGATCTTAACTACCAACTCACTTTTCGCTACTCTGAGCGATTGACTTGATCACGTATACATTCACTGAGAAAAGTAATAATCCAGAAAAAATAGCACATTGTATTTATAAATTACAAGATGATGTTCATGAATCCCAAAATTCTGAAGACGAAGCGCCTCACTAGTTACATGGTTACAAAAGAAGATCAACTTACATATTTTTCCTGAGTTAATCCATCCTTGAAGAAAACGAAGTATGGTGTCATACCGTCCTCACGGAAATTCATCAAAACTATCATGGCATCAGGATTAGATGACGGACCCATGTAAAACTCATATTGGTCAAAGTTATCAAGGACATTCTTCATGTACTTGTTGACCTGAGATTTAAGTAAGGGAACTTTGTCTGGATCAGTCTTTTGCAAACGCTCTATTATAGTTTTTAAATACAGCTAGAACAATATCAATTTAACTGAATAACTTACATTAAGATGCGCTTTGTATGATTTTTGGTCGAAAGGAACACTAATGAAACCATTAGCGTGAACTAAATCAATGACCCTTTTGCTCGTATCATCCACATTTTCATCTTCTCCACCCTCACCAGATGGGTTGGCGCCAATAAGTCTTCCATCTACATTACTTGAAACTGTCGTAAACCTCGAGTCGACTTCATAAAAGAAATCCGCGACAACACGAGGACAGTGCGAGTCTGTGAACATTTCATCCTCTGAAGAGAATGTTATGGATCTTTGGTCTTACCAGTGATCATATCCTTATACACGATCATGATGAGAAACAAACGAGGCGCACTGAGTTGTAACGCTGATAATGTGAAACAAGTTTATTGTTCGACGTTACAATTCATTCAATTTACGTTGGTGCATAATTTTTTGTTTTGTCCAGCAGACATAAAGACTGAAGTTTAGATTTCTTTGACGTAAGATGCAAATAAATGTTTCCAAATATCGAAAAGTTTGAGTCATTGTTTTGATTCACGTGCAGTGGTAAATAAATCTCCCAAGTCAATAGCTCTGCATGTCTTTGACATTTTATGCTGACCGTATTAGTTTTTCTGGAATTGCCTAGTTGAAGGCTCTCAGTCACGCATTCACATCAAATCATTAGTGGGTACGTCGTGCTACGTATCCCTTTCAACCACTAACCAGCCTAAACCAAACGTTTATTCGACATATCGATTGCCTACCAAATATATCTTCGAACTCTTTCAATCCTGACTTCTGATCTGATCGAGTTGATGTACTTTAATTATAAAGGTGCTACTGGTTTAGGCGTGGCAATATTCAGGAATCTATAAAATGCCCTAAACGCTTGTGTTCGTATACAAACCAAAGGATTAAAAGACGATTTCGATGGAGTTTTGTCCTCTGAGATGGATGGTTTGGTCTTGGGGCTTTTATTGTTCTTCTGGCAGTTGCCGATAAATACTTCCAGTTGTATTGTAATACATATTGGTCATCAAGGTACATATATGGAGAATAAGTCATAAAGTGCCGAAAAACCCAGACTTACTAATACTTCGGCTTTTTAAACCCTCCATATAATGGATTCTCTTTGAAATAACTAAATTCTTCATAGTTAATGGCGGCGCGCGGGCTTCGAGTGTTGCAACATTTTTTGCGTAGTTTTTTTTCCCCATTGATTTTTCACTTAAAGTTAATATTTATTAGCGAAAAATGCCACATTTTGATAGCGGTTTCATTGATTAGATAATTAATCTTAGTGCTCAACTTTATCCACTTAGGTTTCACGTAGTTATCTCCTTTTCGTTCATATATTACCTCTTAAAAAATGTTGGACTCAACCATACAGTGTAACATTGATCATCCATTGATTTAAGTTCTAACACTAACCGTCCATACAATACGAACGTTATTAATATTTGTGTCTCTTCAAATGATGTCCAGGACATCTAAAAATATTCAGTCTCCCTTGGATTCTATAGTACCTGCGAGCAGTCTAAGTCCGCTACTGAAACGAATAGTGTGAAGCTATATTAACGCGCTGATCGGTCCGCATCGTACGCTGACCTTTCGGCAGCTACACTAGACATGTACCATGTACTTTGAGATGACATCTCACCACCTTGCATCTCGCTCCCAAAGTTCTCGGAGGAGCGAATCACTAAAGAGGTCTGTCTCTAGACTGCAAAAGGCAGATAATCCCTATTGGTGTTGACATCACAAGAAGTGTGGTGAGTCTTCTCGAAATTGCAGGAGACATGTGAGTTTCCGAAGCTCTGAGTCCTTTGACACGAAGGACGTTTCGAGGAACTGTCGCGCAGGAACGCGTTAACGGCAGTGGTAGGTGGGGATCTCAATCGTCTGTTTTACAGTACTGATGTGGTGACAAATGCTCGCTATCTCATCCACACCAAAGCGGAAGCTAGTATTCTTCTTGCTAATACTAAAGACCGACTTCACGAAGCAGTTTTCGACTCAAAGATGGCAAATCGGAAACCGATCGCCACATATGGTAAGCGATACGTTTATGTTAACGTGGGTTTACGCAAACCTATCCACTGGATCTTCGTTGTCGCAGATGTTTCTATGGCAATCATTTGTATAGACCTGCTACGACATCACAGTCTACCGATCGACAAGTATAAACCGAGGTTAGTAGAGGAAATGCTAAATAATTTCTTACCGTAACTACATCTTCTTGCTGTAGATCATCCTCAATCACTGTTAGGCACCTAATCAGTCCGTACTACCAACGGATACGCGGCAAGTACTCTGACCTGTTACGAACGTAACTAAAATTGCCGTGTACAACCAATGATGCTGCACATCACACAAAAACTACAGGACCACCTGTATTCTCGAAAGCGCATCGAATAGATTACAAAAAGAGAAAGTTGGCCAATAACGAATTCGACTACATCATAGGTTTGGGAATTGTTCAGTCACTGAACAATCCATAGACATCTCCCTTACACAAAGTCCCCAAAAAGAACAGCAATGATTGTCGTCTAACTGATGACTATCAGTGACTGAATACGAAAACCACTCTCGTTGGTTACCTCTGGCCACAAATTCACGACCTGACAAGTACTTTAAAGAGTATAAGTTTGGTATGAGTTGGAATTACTAACCATCTGTTGCAGTGGATTAAGTCTTTTCCCGCTAACAGATACCGAATAACTAAAGTTAAAACTGTAACATCTATATCTCGAACAATAGCCAGTGTTGTGCAGAGTAGTTTCTTGAGTCCATTACCCGCTACAATCTACATCAAAAATATGTGCTTCGACACAGGTAAGACCCATCACTACGCTGACTATGAAACTAACATATGCGAATTACGTAGTGCTACGCAAACAATCCAGCATCAACTTAATAACTTGGATAACTGTTGTAAGCGATAGAGCTTAGAACTCAGCACATAGAAATGTGGCTGGCTATGCATTGATTCACCTACAGACTATCCTTTCCGATAACATGTCTTAGATCTTGAACGCCTCTAGAAAAGGAGGCTTGGCGCAACACTAAGCAGAAGCTTGAGGAAACTTCTTTCTCATTAGGCATTCACATATAAGCGGCAGCTATCCCGCATAAAAATGTATGACGGATGAACTTCATGAGATCTTAGGCTTTTTTCATGAAGTCGTTTGTGATGGTTAGAAGTATTTGAATTGCTTTGTTAACTGTGAACCCCAGAAATAGCACAATTCAAGTCGGTTAGAACTAGGTGAGCACAAACGAATGTATTATCTTTCGAGTTTGAAATCATGCACATATCAAGTAAGAAAGAATCATTAGTTCATACGAACACCACACCCTTACACTAACTGGTTGTGCAACACGTGTTATCAGCAGTCACAAAAACGTGTAGAAGTCCTGAAATCACAACACGCAATGTTAATTGAGAACTAACACCAAGTTAGAACAAGGAGTGGGAGTCATGAGCCTTTTATTTTAGAAAATTAGAATTGGCGGGGCATGTACAGAAAGAAAAGCTGCTTCACAAAATAGTCTTACGAATCATATTGTAAGTTCAGCGTATGCAGAGCTTACTCTTCTTCTGCCAAAGAGTTCATCCTTGGTCTCCCTGCAATAGAAAGAGAACAGAATCTGTTAACGACATCATACATGAAGATTTCAAACCTGCTACAGTTGCTTACCATGCACGCACACTTATACGTCCCGCTGATACATCATATATACATGTGGTGTGGTCTACTTATATCCATATAAGTAGTATATGGTGTGGGTCAGACATAGAATGTATTTTGGCAGAAGACCGATGAGGAAAGAACTGAAATGAAACGCAAACGTCTGGAAAATGCATGAGCAATGGAATAAGAGAAGAAACAGTGAAGATTGAAACAATTGGTTGTTAATTTGCAAATTGACTGTTCATTATTTGGTAATCAGAATTTATTGAGATAGTCTGTAATCTTTGCTTAAATACATTCGATTGTCCCCAGTCGTGTTCTGTTCACTACATTTGGTGTCGCTGCCAACCAGGAGGAGGAAGGGTGCTGTTCTGCGGACGCCACTGCGGGTCTGGATTTGAGGTGCTAGTTGGGGCAGTCTGGTGTGGAGAGTTGGCGTCGAGTGGAGTGTTCTGGCGGGGCGGCGTTGGCTGTAGCGGGTGCTGTCGACGGAGAGGAGCAGTGGGACGTGCGGCTGCTGGGCGGACATCGGATGTAGATGGCTCAGCAGGCCGGTGGAGTACGGGTGTCGAACGTCCCAGGTGCCGGGTGGATGCGGATGTTGGTGCCCCGGCAGGTCGACGGAGCTATGGAGGTCAGCGCGCCGCAGACTCGACATTCTGACGGAGAGTTTGGCACAGACTGCAGTGAAAGAAGATAGTGGCGTGGCGAGCAGAACCACCGCATGTACGAATGCTTTAAAGGGGGGACGAGTGTGGTGTGGTCTACTTATATCCATATAAGTAGTATATGGTGTGGGTCAGACATAGAATGTATTTTGGCAGAAGACCGATGAGGAAAGAACTGAAATGAAACGCAAACGTCTGGAAAATGCATGAGCAATGGAATAAGAGAAGAAACAGTGAAGATTGAAACAATTGGTTGTTAATTTGCAAATTGACTGTTCATTGTTTGGTAATCAGAATTTATTGAGATAGTCTGTAATCTTTGCTTAAATACATTCGATTGTCCCCAGTCGTGTTCTGTTCACTACATACATAGTACTTTGATATGTTGAAGGGGTAATCCACGTTAGATACTGACCGCGAGGTGTGACTTTGAAGTTAGCTGGTTCATCAAACCGTTCCCGTCTAACTCGAGTAGGCCTCCAATCATTCGACAGAGGTCATCTAAGTTAATATTCTACAAATTCCAAGCTTTTGACTTAAGCCTCTTGGAGGTATATGTTCTATAATGTATACCTAATATCATACCGATTGGTTTCTAATTGTGACGCCTAATTGTGCTAATTGAAATGAGTGAGCAGCTCTACTCACTAAAATGATCTGCTTCCTTGCATGCTTTAAACGCCGTAATTATACAGACTAAACTTAACTATACGATAACCAAGACTACGTAACTAAGCAGGCGTCATAATTATTGCTTCATTTGCACAGACATGTTTCTCAAAATAGCCCAATGTGCCTAATTAAGCTTGTAAACCCAGAATACCAACTATAGGCTAGTTAGAATTGCCTAACAGAGGATAAACGATATTGTTTTAAGACTAAAGACAGCAGTAATTTCCTCATAAAAACATAGTTTACAGCATAACAAACCTTTCGTTGTCGATCTACTTATGAAAACAACGGTTTGATTAAACTTACTGTGACTTAAGATATTATCCCAGCATGCAATTTATGCCCGACATAACGTAGTCAAATATGGTAACTAAAAATCACAGACGGGACAAAATTTGCAGCATAATCTAGTTTCTTAATAAAGAATATATCACAGTATGACAAAAAATAAATGTATACATGAACGTAAACGTGACCGTTAGTCCAGTTTGCGATAAATTAAGTTGACGTGACAATGTTGAGCATAAAAACCACTCGATATGACTTCATCCCGCGTCATCAATTATACCTCCCGAATTTATCTGTGATCACTGTCAAGAAGCACGAAATAGTACGTTGTTGTTGATGTCTTTGACTGACTGCTTGTCGCAAAGCAACCTCCACAAAGTACCAACTCTCATATTGGACATTAGAGTCTCACTAATATTATTATTCTGATGTATAAAAACACATCCTGTTAATATAACCAATGTGTTCTATAAAATATCAACCTAATTCAGTAAATGGTTGGAGTAAAACTTGTGGCATTTTTAACGATTTGATCCGACGGTCATGCTGATTTCTTTAATCGTTAAACTGCAAGCTATATATCAACCTTGATGATCCCTCCGTCCCAGGTCTGACTGACGTTTGATGAGTCTCAGAATATCAAAACATGGAAAACCACTTTGTTTGTACTTCATCGATAATTCTGTATCTAAGATTTTGCACCCGGTGTTCCTTCAGAAATCGTTGATATTAGTGTTAACTTTTGATCAACACAACTCCATAACACATGGTAACAGTCATCTTGTCATTATGGTGCAAATGATCAAAATGAAAGAAACTGCTTCAAATGTCACATCTGTAAACGTCAAATACACTGTCGTAAAGCATTATGTTACACATCCCGAACAAGACTCGAAATTATGCATTACTCTGTACTTTCAATGAAGATTCTTTTCGCAACAAATCCCGTTGTGAAAGCTATCTAGAGATCACCGGAGGGTAAATATCAAAATATATGCAAAATTTTGTTCGTTTTATACAATTTGTGATGTCTGAAGTATTTACTACTAATAATTCAGCCTGGTAATGCAAGACCCATATAACCCGTCAAGTTTTAGGCTGTACAGTTCGACATAAATTCAATAATTTTCTATTATGGAGGGATATTTCGTTATCCTGCTTATGCAAGAAAACAGTTTTGATAAAAGGCTAAAGAAAATGACTGAGAGTGTTAAACGTGACAAATTATACAGCATTTTGAAATATTTGATCTTGCCTATTGTTATATCCTTAGGAGAATTATGAATCGTAACTTTTGCGAACTATTTATGTACCAATATGATACATATATTTTTAGTGTATAATTGTCAAGTAACCAAACGATTCAAGCCCATATTCCTCTTATTATAAGCTTTGTTTCGACCTGCGAAATGTCATTATGCGACTCACCATTATTGAGTTATATCCAGTCTGTTATTACTACATTCATAGCTAAATTTGGCTAAATCTTGTACAAATGTTGTTTTCTATTTTGTAGTACGATGCGGTCTGTTTGGTTGGTATATAAACCCAGTATGTTTTATATAAATGATTCATATAGCCAAAGCTATTATTGGTGCTCCAGACTTAATGGACAGAGCCAGGCGGGAAGCAAGGATCAACAAGGACTGTAGACTGCTCGTACGGGTTTTATGTCATTGGTGCGGTTGGCAAATCCCTGTATTCTAATTGACAGCATCGTCACGTCATATATTAATTGGGGCACAAACCCACAAGATATAACACCTATAAATTTTCTCATTTAACTTATGTTCATTGTGAATAAGTTATTATTTTCGTTAAGTAGTGTCTGATTTTCTACTCTCCACGGATGATGTGAAACTTTGAATAGATGATAAGATGGAACTTCAGTATTGTTTGACTCGACTCTAAAGCCGGGCAGATAACAATTAACTAACCTTCAAAATTTCAAAATGTAATGCAGTCCATCTTGGACGTGATGCAGACTACGCATACAACTCTGGTAACTTCCTCCATTAGGTATCCAAATTCATTCGCAGACAGCGACAAAAATGCCCTTCGGGATAACATTCCACTGGTAATATTGAAGAGTGCTTTTGGCTAGTTTGTCGATAGAACTTTTAACTCAATCTTCAACACTTTTATTTGGCTCCATTTAGAGCATGGAAATATAGTTTTTTCTTTCTCACTCCAAAAGAATAAATGTATGTCGTGATGTATCTAATGGTGAACCACAAAATGGTTTTGAAGATTAAAATCAAACCTTGTTGAAAGTGCCTTAAATCACTGTATCTTTGCCAGTTACCGTGTTGGCGTCTCATAGGTGACATTCTAGTGACTAAGCATTCTAAACACCCTTACACACCCCACTACAAACATATATAAGCTCAGTCCCAACACTAAAACTAGGATTAACACCGAAAAATCGGGGAGTGGTCGAAGCAGAATCCTGAGAGTCTTTTGCGAGAAACTTGAACATTCTCAAAGACTCAGAACAGCATCTCACAATTCTTTACTGACGTTTTTATTTTTATTGTTAAATGTCCCTAGGTTCTTATCTGGAGGCATCGATGATCCAATACTACTAGATACGGACTACTGATAAAAGTCTGTATGGTCATTGAAATGTCACTGAGTTATGGCGAAATAATTTGGCTCTGGCGTCAATGAATTTCGAGCGGTTTACCAATCCTTGTCAAGGTCAGGGACAGTCAAAACGCAATTAATTGATCACTGGGTGGTGATCAATCTCATGCGTGTCAAGTCCTTAGTGCTGATCGAATGCTATCGATCAAGTTGCAATGTGGCCACCAGTCTAGGTGGCTCGACACTGCGTGCACTATATATTAAGGTAACAACAACTTCAACTTGGTATGCAACAACCAATTTGCATTATAAATAATTACAATAATGATGAGTCACAGTGATGTATTGTGGAAGTATGCCTGTAGAGCGAAGGTCATTCCTACACATGTCTGTGACCTTGACCGTAAATGACTTAAAAAAATGTAATAAATATTGGCCTAAATTTGTGTACATGAGCGTTCACGATAGTGAATTTAAACAAATTCAACAAAAATACGAAATTCATAATAATAACAACCTTCAACAAATGGAATAAAACAAATGGTTCTGTTGGTTATATTCGAAATGAACATTTCTTGTAGTGAATAAATGAGAGTTCACATCCTTTCCAACTGTGACATACGTAATTATTTTAGGTG
>NW_017386033.1:916028-966261 GCF_000237925.1 Schistosoma mansoni | reverse complement strand
CCAGCCACCATGTTACCTTAACAGTCAAAACGCGTCGACCGATTGCACGCTATGGACTGGCCAACGCGACGGTGGTCTCACGCTGTTCCTTCCACCTACTCTAACTTATATGTTTCCATGGTAACACTGTTCTCGTTGTACTGTCACCAAAGTAGCCATGGTACATGGATATGACAGAAGAGTAATCCACGCTGGGTATTAACCGTAAGTTGTGATTTTGACATAGGCTAGTCGGTCACGCCATACTTGTCTAACTCAGGTAGATCCCCAATTATCGACACCGACCGCCTACGTTGATGTCCGACAAATGTCACAACTCTGCGCAATGTTTTAGGATGACAGCTGCATAGACTTTTACTGATATATTACTACTGATAAAGGAAAGACAACATTTGATGCTAGGAAAAAAGCCCATAGGAACCACTTCTAGACCATGTAGAGTGGACAAATTTCTAATGCTGAAAGGGGGAAAAACTTCATAAATTGATTGGCCAGGACATCAAGAAGTTCATTGTTTTATCAAGTCATCCCAATCCACTGCGTACTCAAGGTTACGCAGATAACAATTCACTGTGGAGTTGCGGAGTTGATCACAAAAATGAGCACAGGTTTGGTAAATGCTTGTCCTGTTGCAAATTTCATTCATTTAATTCATGCATATTTCGTAGTGCTAAGTGCTTTAAATGTAATAAAATTGGGCACATACATGCAGTTCGTAAAACTACTAGTCATTTCGCCGCAACTATTGCTAAACTTCGTAATTCCGATCCCAATAGGTTAAATGTTCAAAATGAATCATACTCTGATCAGATTAACGATGTCATTGTACCAGATATCTGCTTCTCTCATAACTCATGTATTTCTAATGAAATTGCTTACAAATATATAGAGGATATGTTGAGTGCACCGAAACCCGATTGAAACTCTGATGTCATTTTATCGCATGTGGTTTGCCTTAATGATTCATTTATTTCTAGTGAAATCTCAATCAAATGTGAGGAACAGGTTCTAGTTGAGTTAAAATCTGATTATAGTTCTTACAGTGTTTTATCAGATGCTATTTGTTCTCACGATCGATCTATCTGTAATGATATCCCTAACCAGTGTGACAAATATGGTCCAAATGAGTCGACTTTTAGCCACATTTCTGACGTTATTGCATCAGATGTCGAACATTCTCACAACCAATGTATGACGAATAAGATCCCTAGTTAGTTGTATGATTAGTCGAACGAGATAGCAAGTTTTCCCGAAAAAGTCAGAGAACTAGTTTGTTCATATGTGAAGTTCGCAAAGACAGAAAACTCGAATTGCGTCCAAGATTACCCTATTGAGTATGGAGAAGATGTATATTTTCCATTTGATTGTTTTGCTGGTGAATCAAAACTAGATCAGTCACATGTAATAATTGCACATATCAATGCATATTTATCTGGTAACTAGAATAATGGCTTTTTGTATTCCAAGTTGAAAAGCAAAAGGAATGTGTGCCATACTTTTTATGAACGTCAAAGCCACATGACGGAATGCCTCAAATTATGTCAGTATGTATCCCCAAATACTCACATTTAATAATCAGAGTGTGAGATATGAGATAATGAGGATTGCGAACGTCATATCGGTCATGACATTACGACTTAAGGACCCTCAATTATTCAGTGGGGGGGATAATGTTGGAAAATCTACGGTTCAACTTCTAGATATTAGTAGTTTCAGTACACAATCGACATAGTAATTGTATACAATTCCAGGATTCAGGTGAGTCCGTTCCAATTCCAGTTGTTGATTCTAATACTAGTGAATATATTCTAGCTTATACAGAGTCTACATCCAATACACAGTCAGACAGACACATGATGAACATAAGGAAAAGAGGGACAATTGATTGTAGAAATTAGGATTCTCATTTAAGTTCTGGTGGATGTGGTGTTTGTATGAACTAATGGTTCCTTTGTACTTGATGACTGCCTGATTTCGAATTCAAAATGAAATATTTTCTTTCGTGGTCACCTAGTTCTTCTTGGTCCAAAGTGCGTTATTTTGGGGATTCCTGTTTCGTGTAATAATTCGAATACTTCTAATCATCCCAGTCATCTATCGTTCATCCACTGAATTTTCTAAGAATATGATAAGCTATACAGCTTGTGTCTCATGATGAGTTGAGCTTACATGTAAGTGTTTGACTCCGCCTGTAGCCCCTCCGTGGGATACTGCCGGTCCCAAGCCCGGATGAAGGAGGAGGGTCGGACATCGGATTAGCTGCCCCATCTTGTGGAAAACTAACCAGAAAAGACTATTCAAACTATTTAAACTCAGCCTTAGGAGTTAGAAGGTATTCATTTAGAAGAGTTATGACGTCTCATGATGAAAGCCTAGTTCCTTCGGAAGTCACGAAGACGATGCCCCTTCCGACAACCAGAGCAATCATTTATCTAGGTACATGGAACGTCAGGACAGTGTGAGAAATCGGGAGAGTCTTCCAAATTGCTACAGAAACGAGTAAATACAACCTGGAGGTACTTGGAATCGGTGAAATACATTGGACGTAGGTTGGACGACAAAAACTAACTTCAGGAGAGCTACTAATATACTCCGGCCATGAAGAAGAAAATGCTTCACATACACAAAGAGTTGCATTAATGCTGTTCAAACAAGCACAAAAAGCACTTACAGGATGGGAATCGCATGGACCAAGGATCATTAAAGCCTCTTTCAAAACACAGAAAGAGGGCATTACAGTGAACGTCATCCAATGCTATGCTCACACAAGCAATTGCAATGAAGACTTTAGAGATCAATTCTACGATAGGCTGAAGTCAATCTTCGAGAAGTGCCCAACAAAGGGCCTGACCATTCTGATGGGAGATTTAAATGCCAAAGTTGGAATCGACAACACCATGGAACGACATGGACTAGGACAAAAAAACCACATGAACTTCACCATATCACACTACACAGAATCAAATCGACCATATCTGCATCAACAAAAAGTTCAGAAGGACGATGGAGGATGTGAGAACCAGAAGAGGGGCTGATATAGCTTCAGATCATCACTTGCTGGTCGCCAAGATGAAATTAAAACTTAAGAAGCACCGGACAACTTCACGAAAGTTTAATACGGTTTTTCTTTCGGATACTGACAGACTCAACGAATTCAAGATAACCATCAACAATAAGTTACGTGTCTTTCACAACCTACGTAATGGAGTGAGGACTACCATGGAGAACAACTGGAAAGTTATCAAGGAAGCAATCACTTCGATATTGTCATGAATTTTAAAATAAAATAAAATAAAGTTTGTTATGATTTTATGTTCGGCTTTTATCACGCGATTTATTCACCAATCGAAATTCGACTTTTCCAACCTTGGCACTGTGCCAAATCAATGATTTCGACTAGTATGAGCAGTCTAGCGTCCTTATTGGCCCCTTGTCCGCCTAGCCCCTCCACTTGAGTCCAGAACACCAATTACAGCTTCTGTAATGCGAATCATTTATTTCAAGCATACCCGGTTTATATACCAGACAGACAGACTGCATCACACCATAAAATAGTAAATAATATTTGTACAAGATCAAGCCAAATGTGGCTGTGAACGTGGGAGACAATAATCAATAAACTGAACACAATTTAGGGACAGTAAATCGTACTATAATAATTTATGGGTCAAAATGAAGCTTATAATAAGGTGAATATAGATATACATAATCTAACTACTGGAGTTATACAATAAGAATGTATATAAAATAATAGTTCATTAATAGATCCCGAAAGTTACCTGTAATTATGTCTTCACTAGGATGTAACAAATATGTCACTAAGTTCTGGGTCACAAAAATCATCACCACAAGGAATGGATCACTGTTGATACACTGGATAAGATTCAAGAAGGGAGGAACAAGAAGACAGCAATCGATATCAGCCAAACAAGAGTGGGGAAAGTCAAGGCACAGGCTGAGTATACAGAAGCAAGCAAGCGAGTGAAGAGGAGCATCAGAACCGACAGACATTAATGTGTGGAAGATTTAGCATTGACATTAGATTGTGGCACTCTCAAATACTTGTATATACCTCATAAGTTCTGGCACAATCAAGTATAACACATCCAACTACCGTTTTCGTATATATAACGCATCTTTTTGAATCCTTGTAAAGCCTTCCTTCATGTAGAACGTGCAAGTTGGCTAGTGATCGTAACTACTCACCACAGTGTTCCATACCCATAACATCTACTGGCTATTACCATGTCTTTATTAGCTCTCCTTGCCGGCTTTACGGCATTGCATTAGAAGATCTCGTACACACATTTGTGCAAACTGTCATTTTTCCGTACATATCCTTTTGTTTGACGGTTTAGTGGCTCCACACGATCACTAGTGTCATTAGTAAGAGTCAAAACATTTACTTTTGACACCAGTGCAACGGTGTCAGTAGTCTGAAGAGGGATAAAATTATTGTTTTCCTACCTGTAGGAATTCACTTAGCGCACTATCAGATTCAGCACAGTATCCGAAATGCTTGTTCACTATTATACAGTGAGACACCTTGCTTGAGTCGACCGAGATATCTCTTGAACACGAAACATTACAAACAGTACTGCGTAATCGCAAAACAGAACAAACAGTTAATCATTGTGATGATACTTTAGAAACTACGGAAAGTATTGCTAACATTTAGGATGTGAGCTTAAAACTTACGGGTTACATGAGATTTCATCTTAGACTTCGTGTAAAATAGTGGCTTACACAATTTTCGGGTTAACAGAACTGTTAAGCTATTCTTATTCATATTATACTGCTTTTGGACCCTATCAGGTTTTATGCAGAAGCGGTGAAGCTCTGTAGATTAATTGGTTTCCGAGATGAAGTTGTAGTGCCGTGCTTCATTAATGGGTCACTTCGATAACCGTTATTATACCAATCTTAAAGGTGTATAAAATCAGAAGGCAAAAGGAAGCGGCAACTACATTTTTATTGATGAATGATGCAGACCAGAAAGTTGTGGGCACGTGAGCAAGTGTAAGCGAGCGAAGCAAAGGTGATGCATAGTGGAGATGGCTGGGAAGCCAACTCGAAATGGGCAAGCATTACTCAATACTTATAATCAGACAAAAATGAATGACAGACATATGATGAATAGGATACGAAGGGTACACATATACACTCACATAAAACGTAGTCAAGGTTAATAAGCGAATAATGAACAAGATTAAAATATGACTCATAATGGATAGGCGAATTGGATTGGCCAGTAACTAGAATGAAGTATATGGGCTTAACATATAAACTGATACTACAAAGTTACAAAGCATCAGTCGACTCAAGATGTAGACGAGGAAACAGAGGAATTTTAGTCAGTTTTATCTGTAATGATTTTATGGTTTCATAGAAGCATCAGAACAATTGAATATAAGAAATCTTAAGTTCATGCAACCTGACGGATACGAAACTAACATGTAACAATTCAAACATGCAATAGCCGCCATGTGCCGGGCCGTTCATTGCCGTTAAAACGAAACGGCGGGCGACTTTCAGTGAGTCTGAGTTTTCTACTATGCCCCTAGATCCGAAATTAAACTGGGTTTATAGCAGACCCACATCAACTATGCTGACGAAAGCTTCGCCTTCACCTGCACAGGACTTTACGAAGTCGACCTGAGCGCTGACCTGGTGCTCCACAAACTGCAACACATAAGAAAAGACACTTATCCCGGTCCGGATATGGTTCACCCTGCTATACTGAGGGAAGCAGCTTCAATCCTGGTGAGGATACCACGGATGTTCTAATTTTGCAACTAGCAACCAGTAGTATCTTCTATAATCGTTCGTTCCCAGTCAAATAGAAACCAGAAGTCAGACGAGGAGAGGTAGGAAAGATATATTTGATTCGTTACCAATATATCGAGGAACCTTTACTATAAGCTGGCTAATGAACGTAGGAGCTGTGTTCCACGCCGTGTTGCAACGTGATCTGGTACGGATGCATGACCGAAAGCCTTCAATTAAACAAGTCCACTTAAACAACATGGTCAGCATCCAATGTCGAACACTTAATGAGCTATTGATTTTGGGGAATTATTTACAGCTACAGATCGCTCCCCTCCTAGTGAGGTAGTGATGCCCCTAAGACGTGACCAGCCAGAAGTTTAAACCCAACGAGTTTGTCGTTGGTAAACACTCTTCTGATAGCTTGCTTCGTTTAGCAGCGTCTGGTCGTCTTTCCTTAAACTATGGGACCAAAATGTACAACAGCAATAAAGAAATATAGTACAATGAAAATTTCGGTTCCTTGCGAAACTTCGTCATTACTTTCCAGCCGTCCTGGAAAAGAGGAAAAATAAAACGTGTGAGTGCATGTCGAAAATACACTCGTACTTGCGTAAGGACACAAGATGAGCGGGGGAAAAAAATGAATAAACTAATACACTTACAAACAGCGTAAAAGCGATCGGAAAAAATGTTTTTTTTTTGATTTTTTTTATATAAATAAAAAAATGAGCATATTAAAAAAAAAATTTTTTTATAATAAACTATGAAATGGTAATTCAAGATAAAGCTTATGTCCTACGTGCAATATTCGTTAAGATGTTCTGGAAATCTTACTCGTCTTCCAGAACGCGTTGTTTTAGGTTTATCTATCGACGTTGACGAAGTATCAAGTTGTGTGTCGGCTGTCGTGTAGGGTGCTACGAGTGTAGGAGCCGTGTCGTACGATTGTACCGAAGGAAATTCGACGTAGCTAGGGTTTCCTTCTAAGTACGCTGCTTTGAGTTGATCGATACTGATGCTATCGTTCGTACCGTTCTTATCGACTACATAGTACTTAGGTTCGCGTCGAAGAACTTTGAAGGGTCCTTCGTATGCTGATTCGAGGGGTCGTCGATGTGAGTCTCGACGAATGAAAACGTGTGTACTATGTCGTAAGTCAGGTTGAACGAAAACATCAGTTGATTGAGGTCGAGTGTGAGCAGGTTTAACTGAACGCATAGCGTTTGAAAGCCCACTCGTGTAAGAGTTTAGATCCATGTTCAATGAAGAAGCTGAAGGATCCACGAATTCTCCTGGGAGTCGGAGTGTCGTTCCGTAAACGAGTTGAGATGCCGTGTATCTAATGTCAGCTTTCACTGCATTGCGGATACCTAGCAAGACGAGTGGAAGAGCGTCTGTCCACTGTGAAACGTTTGAAGCTGATAATGAAGCTTTTAGTTGTCGATGAAAACGTTCTACCAACCCGTTTGCTTGTGGGTGGTAGGCGGTCGTTCGGAAGCGCGTGATTCCTAATAGTGTGGTCAGACAACGGAAAAGTCCAGATTCGAACTGGCGTCCGTGGTCTGCAGTGATGGTTGAAGGGCAGCCGAAATTTGCTACCCATCGTTCGACGAAAGTGCGAGCCACTGTTTCAGCAGTAATGTCCTTAATCGGTACTGCTTCTGGCCATCGAGTAAAATGGTCTACACATGTTAGGAGATATGAGTATCCGTTCGAGTCGGGTAAGGGTCCTACCAAATCTAGATGGACGTGGTCGAAACGAGCGTCAGGGGTTTTGAAAGAGCCTAAGGGACATTTGTTGTGTCTTATGACCTTAGATTTCTGACAGCTTACACAGGAGCGTGCCCACTCCCTCACGTCTTTATTCATGCCAGGCCAACAAAAGCGTTCGGCTATAAGTTTGACTGTTGCACGAGCACCTGGATGAGAAAGATTGTGCAACGTATTGAAGACGTTGCGTCGATAATGTTTTGGTACAATTGGACGATCCCTACCTGTAGATGTGTCACAGAGTAAGGTTTCCTTACCTGTTCCCATCTGCTTAATACTTAGTTTAAGAGTTGTCGAGGATAACTCATGCTGAAGATCAATGTCTTCTTTTTGAAGCTGAGCGAGTTTAAGAAGGTCGATTCCTTGGAAACTGTTCAAGGAACTTATTCGAGACAAGGCATCTGCAACTACATTGTTAGCTCCAGAAATGTGTTGTATGTCTGAAGTAAACTGCGAAATGTAGTCGAGTTGTCGAGACTCTCGCGGTGAGTACTTGTCTGAAGATGAACTTAAGGAGAAGGTAAGAGGTTTGTGATCGGTAAAAAGCGTGAATTCTCTTCCTTCGATGGAATGTTGGAAATGCCGTACAGCACAATACATAGCTAGGAGTTCCCTACCGAACGTGCTGTACCTAGATTCCGTGTCTAACAACCGTCTGGAGAAAAATCCTAAAGGTTGCCACGAGTTGTTAACCCATTGTTGTAAGACTCCTCCGATTGCTGAGTCGGATGCGTCTACGGCGATACTAATGGGCGCTTGAGTGTCCTGATGAGCAAGCAGGGTTGCTTTAGCGATGTGTTCCTTAACTGTGGAGAATGCTTTACGGGCTGTGTCGTCTAAACTAATTGATTTTGCATCTCCACGAAGCTGATCGGTTAACGGTTTCATAAGGGATGCGCATTCGGGTATGAACCGTCTATAGAAACTTACGAGTCCGTTAAAAGTTCGTAAGTGCTTGATCGTGGTTGGTTCTGGGTAATCCAGAATGGCCGCCACTTTGCTCCTAAGGGGTCGGATGCCTTGGGCATCAATAGTGTGTCCTAAGAAGTCTAAGCAGTTAGTTCCGATTTGGCATTTCTGAATGTTGACAGTAATGCCATGCCTTTGGAGTCGATCGAAAACAATGTCCAGATGCTTGAGATGTGATTCTCTGTCCGGACTTGCTATTGGACAGTCATCAACATACGCATGTACGAAGTTGAGACCTCGGAAGACGTCGTCTATAAACCTTTGGAAGGTTTGAGCCGCATTTCTTAAACCAAAAGGCATTCGTAGAAATTCTTAAAGACCGAAGGGAGTGATGATGGCGATTTTAGTGATGTCGTCAGGTGCCATCGGTATTTGGTTATAAGCTTTAACCAAGTCGATTTTCGAAAAGACAGTTGTACCTTTCAAGGTAGCTGTCAAATCGTGAATATGAGGCAGCGGGTAACGATCGGGAATGGTTTTAGCATTCAGACGCCGATAATCACCAGTTGGCCGCCAATCATTGCTGTCCTTTTTAGGGACCATGTGCAATGGGGATGCCCATGGACTATTCGATGGTCGAATTATCCCTAGGTCCATCATGTGGTCGAATTCGTTTTTAGCTAACCTAAGCTTCTCGGGAGCGAGTCTTCGGGCTTTCGAAAATACAGGTGGTCCTGTAGTCGAGATGTGATGTGTAACATTGCTGGTTACACAACTTAATTTCGATTGCGATTGGTATATCCCGGGGTATTTGTCGAGTACTGCTTGGTACAAGGGGTCTATGGCGTGCTTAATCGTGACTGGGGATAACCTGCAACCAGAACAAGGAGTTACGCAAACGGATAACTTAGTGTTTCCGTCTATTAACCTTCGTGCGCGTGTGTCGATGAGTAGATTGTGGTGTTGTAACAGGTCTATACCAATGATTGGCATAGAGACATCTGCAACAACGAAAATCCAGTGTATGGGTTTGCGTAAACCCACGTTAAGGTAGACGTACCTTTTACCGTAAGTAGCGATCGGCTTTCCGTTTGCCACCTGTAAACTCAAAACAGACTCGCGAAGTCTGTCGTCGGGATTTGCTGGAAGAACGCTAACTTCTGCGCCAGTGTCGACGAGGTAGCGAACTTTCGTAGTCACATCCGTGACATATAAGAGGCGGCTGTGTTCGCCGGCTACGGTTGCCATTAACGCGTGCCGGCTGGGAAGTTTCCCGAACTGTTTTTCGTGTCACTCGATTTTGGGGTCGGATAATTGCAAGGTTTCCTGCAGTTTCTGGAAAACTTACCGTACTGGTTATGATACCAGCACCAGTCGGGATTGTCTGTCTCTCGTGGTCGAGAGCCAGATCGCTTACGTGAGGCGCTTCTACGCGGGGTTTTTGACCGACTACGGTCATTGCGAACTCTAAGATATCGTGTAAGCGTGTGACATAGTTCGGCCATGTCAGTCGAGGTCGATTGGGGTTTTTCTTTGATAGTAAAAACCTCGGCCTTAGAAAATTTGGTGATTTCCAAGATTCGATCGGCAGATGCAGCTAGTTCATCTATGGCATTGTTTTGAACGGGACGAGACCCGCCTGCACCTGTTGAGGGAGTTTAGACAAGAAAAGTTCTTTGATTAGGCCTTCGTCAAAGGTTCTTTGACCTAGCACTTCTCTCATCCTAAGCAACATATCTGTAGCAGAACCATGTTGCAGGTCGATGCTATGGAGGCGTTGGTCTAACCGTTGTCGGTCGGTTAGGTCTCCACGTTTTAGAATCGAGCGTTTGAGAGTTTCGTAAGGTTCCGAAACATCACTAGTAAACATACTAGGTGTTACGTACCTGTTAAACTCGAGCGGTAACGCTTTAACTACCGCGAGGAATCGTGAGCGTGAGTCTGTAATGTCGTGGTCGTTAAAGTCGGCTTCTGCGTAGCAGAACCAGGACTCGATATTATCAGGCCAGAAAGGAGTTAACTGAATCGAAATAGGAGGAATAGACTTTAACTTAAAAACCTTAGGAGAGTGTTCCGTCATAGTAATATAGAGAACGAAAAATGTCTAATTAAAATATATCCGGGAAAAAAAAATTCGCGAAAAAACAGTATATCACAATATATAAAATTCAAATAAAGAATAACAATGAATAATAATGTTCCAAAATGGAACAGACTCACAGTATATTGGCTTGGTGTACCAGATCACGTCGGGCTCACCAATGAGGATACCACGGATGTTCTAATTTTGCAACTAGCAACCAGTAGTATCTTCTATAATCGTTCGTTCCCAGTCAAATAGAAACCAGAAGTCAGACGAGGAGAGGTAGGAAAGATATATTTGATTCGTTACCAATATATCGAGGAACCTTTACTATAAGCTGGCTAATGAACGTAGGAGCTGTGTTCCACGCCGTGTTGCAACGTGATCTGGTACGGATGCATGACCGAAAGCCTTCAATTAAACAAGTCCACTTAAACAACATGGTCAGCATCCAATGTCGAACACTTAATGAGCTATTGATTTTGGGGAATTATTTACAGCTACACTGGCATCACCACTCAGCGTGATGTTTTCACTCTCGCTGAGCTGAGGCAAGCTGCCGGAATTTGGAAGCTGGCTTACATCACACCAATTTTCAAAGGAGGTTGACGCTGTGAACCCTCAAGCTACCGACCAGTGGCTGTTCTCTCCATGCCTTCTAAAATGATGGAGTCTCCAGTATACTACGGTACACACGAATACTTGCTATCCTTAAAGTTCTTCTCACCCCAACAGCACGGTTTCAGAAAGGGTCATTCTTGTATGACCAACCTGCTGACTGCGGTGGATAGATAGGCAACCATCCTTGATCTCAAGAGGAAGGTTGACGTCATTTACCTTGATTTCTCAAAATCTTTTGATAGGGTTAACCACATATGTCTTATCAATAAGCTGAGACGATTGGGTATCAAACCCCCTCTGATTGACTGACTTGCTTCATATCTAGAAAGCGCATTTTTGGCCAGTTTGACGGTAGAACTTTACACATAATCTTCAACAGTTTTATTCGTCCCCATCTAGAGTACGGAAACATAGTATTTCTTCCCTCCCTCTAAAAGGGTAAGGACACTAAGGAACGTACCCAACGTCGAGCCACGAAATCAGTTTGGGGACTCAAATTCAAACCTTATGAAGAGCGCCTCCAATCACTTAACCTTTACCCGTTAGAGTATAGGCGTCTTAGAGGTAACCTTATGGCTTATGGTATCCTTAACACTTCTGGTCATCCACTTAAACATCTTCTTAAGCTTAGTCACAGCACGAACCTAAGAGGCAACACATAGAAACTGGAGACCCAACATAGCAGAACAGACTGCAGACACAACTTCTACTCCGTAAGAGTTGTCAAATGCTGGAATCGGCTGTTGACTGAGCTAGTCCAAGCGCCTTCCCGAGAGTCCTTTAAGAGGAAACTTGACTTATTCTTAAGGACTAAGGATAACATCTTATTATGATTTACCAATTTCTTTTTTTCCTATTATTGTTAATATACCTAGGTTCTTGCCTGAAGGTATTGGTGATCCACTGCTACTGGACACGGAAGCCCGTTAAGCGAAAGCTTCTTCTATTCCGTTCTCAACCATTTGAACCATTTAGTTTGCAAAGTGTTTTCTCCCGCGTTTTGCGGCTTCCAAGGTCGAGGTGGTTTTGATCAGAACCCGAATTTTATCTTGGTATAGGGACAAATGAAGTTGACGGATTCCACTATCCGTACTTTTAAACCTGTGAAATATTTTAAAGAAAATTCAGACCGTATCAATTCCCTCAGCTATTCAAGTAATGGTGAGACGCTTATTTCTAGCAGCGATGACGATCAGATGGTGACTTACGATTGTTCTAGCGGAACGTAATTATCACGTTTATCATGTCCTCATACTTGACCACAGACCTAAACGTACACTCAACAGCAAAAAGTATGGAGTAAACTTAATACAGTTCACTCACAGTCCGACCACTGCAATTCACGCTTCTACAAAGATTGATGGTAATTACTTTATGATGCTAACATTCCCAAGATACAATACGTTACCTTTCTTTGCATGATAACAAGTATATCAGGTACTTCCAAAGTCACACTAAAAGGTAAGCTAACAGAATTAATGTTTGTATACACAGGGTCGTTTCTTTGTGTATGTCACCTATTGATGACACCTTCTTGTCTGGTTCAATGGACAGTACTATTCGTTTGTGGGATTTGAGGTCACCCAACTGCCATGTATGTTTGGCTTCGTATTGAGATTTATTATGTGCCGTCATTTTATTGTTATTCATCGTCCATATCATGCTTAACGTTCATGCAACAGAGCTCTACAGGTGTTACTTTTAAAATGATTTTGAGGCTTTCAGTAACAGGTTCCAACCTGGTTTCATATCTTAGAAAAATATTATTAGATCGCCATCTGTAGAGGGCTGAGATTAAGTAAATGAAACTCACGCGTTAACCCCCACTTTGTTTATTGATTTCTCGAGGGTCAGTTAGTTGGTTAACCAAAAAACTGGTTATTGGTTTTAACCATGGGTTCAGGTTTCCCTTCGTGTTTTAGAGCTTTGTGACTCCGCAAATAATATTTATTTGGTAGTTGTTCCATGCTATTGCGCATGTGTTTACTAGTTTCTACCCAACATTTGTCATATTCCTCGAGACATCTTTTACATAGGCAGCCAGCCATAAAGCTTTTATGTGATGTTGTGGTTCATCAAGAAGGTAAAGTGTGGGTTGGAAAAGCATCTCAATAGTCAAAGCTCTCGGCTGTTGAAAAGTATGTCGCAGATCCGAGCCTCTAGATAGCTACTCCGATATGGACAGCTGTGTAGACTCGTCGTTACAAACAATATCGCTCAAGACCGGTCCTGTAACATCTACATGGTAAGTAATTAACACTTAATAGTATACACTTTATTCAGATAACTTATGTCGGATAAGAAAATTTAAATTTGTGTGATTTTTATGGATTTGTTGCTGGATCTTCTGGCATTCGTCAAATGTCAACAAGTTTGTAGTTTACCTATAGCAATAGAGACTCAAAGAGAAACAACCAAAAAGCATCTGAAAATAATTTTTTTATTGTTTACAGACACTAGTTAAACATCAAAATACAGACAGATGTCAAATGAATTCCTATTTAGTTCCTTAAAACTAGTCCACTGAAGCCATTATCAGTTGCACTGTCTATTTATTTGTGATTAAAAAACGGAGCAGTTAATCTTGCAGAATCACTTGCTTTACGTACTCTATAACTTTGAATGGAAGAATTTAAAAAGGGATTAATAGAATTTTATGTACTTGCGATATTTTGTTATAAAGCAGTATTCGAACTTGAATTAGTGCATTGTCAACGTCTCATCAGTGCATAAGTTTCGTTGAACGTTTGAAGCTAGTATGTAGGTGCATGGATATTTTTCAAAATCCTCCATAGTCTTACTTTACTTTTTAACGGCTTTCCCTTAAGGGTGTAATGCATGTTTCTGGTCGACCGACAGCCGCTTTTGATCCAGAAGGATTGATATTTGCAGCGGGAATTAATTCCGAATCTGTCAAACTCTACGACCTACGATCTTTTGATAAAGGACCGTTTGCTACGTTCAAATTGGGCATGGAAACAAGTGGATGCATTTGGACCGGTTTACAATTTTCTTCTGACGGAAAGGCTCTCTTAATAACGACCAACGGAACTCATATTCGTCTGGTTGACGCATTTAAAGGATCCCATCTGCATACACTAACCGTAAGATTAATCTCAATACATTTTATAAACAAATTTTTCGGAGGGGTATATTTCGAAACATTGTATACTTTTTCACTGTCAGCAACATGGTTAAGCAAAAACAAATCCAATTATTTGTAGAGATCTGGGCTTAAGGTACGTGATCATGTTAACCAGAATATCTCACCACTTTAAGTTATAAGTCTTAAATAATCAAGAATTTAATGTCCACAGAAACATTTCTTATATAATCTAGAGCTAAGTGTAGGTTTAAGTCTCATAGTTGGACTGTATGGGTTTGTATATTTGATTGAGATTAAGTTATCTTGTTAGTCTCATCATCTCTTGTTTTGGTGCATAAAACCATGGCTTCGTAAGGCGACCCTGAGGAGTCTTCAAACGTGGTGATAAGTAATTTACTTGTTACTATGGTATACTGTTTAGGACGTAAGGTTTGAAAATGTCAATTTTAGAATATTGTTGATTGTTGGAGGTTAGATCTTTTCGACATAGTCTTGTAGGAATTAGCTTGATTAATATTTTCCCAAAGCTATTATTAGTTCAACACCTTATTAGACCATGGTTAGTAAGTTCTGTGCAACTTAATAACGGAGTATAAGTTCTTGAACAACACGTTTAGTGCCAGGGCTATTTATATCACTTGGGTACCAGAAAGGAAGTAGGTGGGGGAACATGACGACTAAAAGTTGGGTGCTGTAACTCCCCAGTCACCTTTCCATCATTCCCATTTTTATTGAAAGCTCGAAATTATCAACGTAAGGGAAGGAAATTAAAGTTATGGCATTGTTAGTGGTGAAAAACCAAAAGCAAAACTATGAGAGAGAATAAAAAGCTGAGAAAGCTTATGTTATACTAATCTGATTTTAAACCACATCAATTAAGATCCCCAAGTAACCTTTCATACATCAACCTGTATGCCTACATCTTCCTACATGGTTCAAACTGAGTCAGGAGCTCCGCGCTTGTAGGTTATATTCGGCTGCACTTACAGTTACTGTACATTTTCTGTCAATTGACATCTAATCCTAGTAACTAAACATGTGCATCTGTGCTAAGAATTCATACACCAGCAGTCCAAAAGGTGTGTTAAAAACTGGATTTTGTTATCGTCGCTTAACAGAACTTTATTTGGGTACTCAGTCAGTCAGTCACAACAACCTGGGTACTCCAGGTCACTAAATGAATCGACTAGTACGATATCAGAGTAACGGCGTATTACTTCTAAAAATGTGTGCGTAAAGTTGGATAAAAATGAAGAGAGTGAAAAATCCCAACAAATATCGACTGATATAGTCACTTCAGACGATTAGTCTCAATAAAGCTCTAACGTAACTGCGAGAGTGCAGGTTGAAGACCACATTAGTGCTAAATGCTTATTCAACACTTCTGTAATTAACAAACAGATTTTATCATGTGGCCTTGACATATGTAGTCGAATGCTACCCTCAGGTTTGGGCAAATGGCTTATAATTGTAGTTTATGTTTGCCCGTTAAACTTTGAGCTGTACATTTCTGTGAGGAATGGTTACACTACTCGGCCACACAAATCAGAGAAGCTGGGTTTTAAGCCTGCAACTCCGATGTATTAGGTGATAGTTTAAGCCCTGTAGAGATAGGCCATAATTTTGTTGGCGCATTAACAGCCAATGAAACTCCAATCACGCAAAATCTTTTATATATTTAATGATATATAATCATGTCCTCTTTTCACTTAATGTATGCCCATCATATAATTTTACCAGAGGAAAATTTCCTCTAACCAATCGTGTTACCTTTTAATATCAGCTAATCTTAGATCTTGTGTCAATAGTTAGTTCTCTTGATCAGCAGTTAGGTAACCACATTGTATCACCGCATAATTCAGTAGTCAACATTCTCTTTATAATTTTAACAAGAAAAACTTGCTAATCATCAAAACCCTAAACTATCTTTCAGGGCAGACTTAGTAGTTGGGTAAGAAGATTAAGCGTTTAGTTTGTTATTTCTTGAGAACAGCTTGTTGATTAATATTCATCTATGTGTCTTATTTTATGCATACTTAACTAATTTAACCTAATGTTGCCTACTCGTTCTTCTAAATAGTCTTCGGTTCGTCAAAACGTATTTGATTCGAATATTTAATCCAGTACAAATTTCTATTTCGCTTTTGTTATTAAATAGCGATTGGAGTCACTGGATTTTATTTATTTTATCTAGGCTTATTTAAGACCCTAAAGATGTCAGCTTAAATCATTATTTGGGAAACTGACAATTTTATCGTCTTTATGAAACGGTCATAGAGATGAAAATTAAATCTACGGGTTCGCTGTATCAGCGAAATTGATTTGTACACCTAATCAGTCCTTCGTATATTTGACCAGAATTCACTCATTACATATTTATTCTCACTTTGGTTTGTTACTTCAATTACTTGACCCTCAGACAATAGGTTGGTGGTTTGAATTTTTCATTTAAAAGGATTTAAAAACCAGACACTGTCATTAGCCTTCATACAACAGATGTGTGATTCACACTTTTTTGCACAAACCCGTACAGGGTAGTCGAGTTGAGTTTTTATTATTTCATCATCACAGTCTAAATTATCAGTTGACTCCTAGTTAGATATGTGAGATTATTTCCCGTATGTCAGATTTTAATTTTATTTGAATAATCTGTTCCAGAATTTAAGTATTACTAGTTTCGTACTAAATTGTTTCACCTTAACAGGTTATACCAAATACTGATAGACAAACATTACATGCCAGTTTTACACCAGACAGTCAGTTTGTTTTAATTGGTTCGCCAGACGGAATTGTACATATTTGGTCTGTTGAAACTGGAGTACGTGTGGCAAGCCTACCGGGTTATGAAGCTGCTACTCAGTTACCAAACGCAGCCATTCATAGTCTCGCCTTTAATCCTCGGTTCGCGATGCTAGCTACAGGGTCCAACCAAACATCGTTCTGGCTTCCAGCTCTTGAAGAGTAAAAATGAGTTATCTGTGGTGTCATAACTTTCTTGTTCCTTTTCACTTTTGTAAATATGTTACTCTTAAACAGAAAACTTTAAATCGCTAACCATTCTTACGTTTTTGGGAAAATGCATTTTCAATTCATGTTGTATTATTAGAGATGCGTGATGCTAAACCACCGAATAATATGAAAATTATGTAACAAAATGTAACCAGCTCACGGTGTGCCGGAAGAGTTTCACGTTGGTGACTAATGAAAACAAATATCATAAATCAAGTTATTAATTTTATTGGACATATATGATAAATAAACTTGCGGGAGGGAAATAATTACTTCGTAGTTGTAATCCTAAATGTTGCTAGGTAGAGTTAATCACTTTTATAGGCAAACCTGACTCTAATACGTGAGTATCCCATATAACTTTGCATAACTATACGATTAAAACACCTTTATACTATGATGATTATCAACAGTGTAAAAATGAGGGTCATACTATAAGGTCTTAGCGAAAATAGTATTTATGACACATTGTACCAGTAGACTAAATGTATAAAATCCAGAAAGTGAAGGTGTGATCTAGGAGTGAATAATAATGTATTTGTATATGTATCATGAATAGATAAAGTCTACAGGCTTAATGTAACAAGATAGTAGGATATATATATATATATATATCTTAGTGTACACGAATCAGTCTATAATTAATTATATTAAGAGATAAAGGATAACCCGTAGGATAGGGATAACGCATTTAGTCGTTTCACGGTTGTCTAGCTCGGTACGTCCAGACTACCTGGTTGTGGTTGGGAATCGGTAGCACATGCATTAACCCTTTGTTTGCCTTTAGATCCTAAGTTTTGATATCCATATACATTCCTTCCCCACGAACCTATTTCTCGAACCATATTGTTTATACCTATTCTTTACCGCCATTGATTCTAAGTTTCACGCTGTATACAGCGGTCGTCCACGCCAGATTCGTGTTAACAGCTGGACGTTGCGTAGCACTTTGTGTTGAGGAAGAATCGCCCTAGTGCTTGTGTGTTCCTGAATCCACTTGAGGCTGAGAACAATCCGTGGATTACGTAAGACAGTAACTACTGCGTATTGAACGTCGATCGAAGCAAGTCGGTAAGCAGGCCTGACCCAGCAGCAAAAGGACCGTTGCTGCTACCTTAACGTGGTGAAGTGATCGTTCTTGGAGATCCTACCCTGTCAGGCAGTTCGGTTATAGAACGGTAAAACTAGGAGCTGAAAAACCAAGGTCCGAAGGCGAAGCTGTTAACGCCGACTATACAAAGGTGTGAATGACTACAAAGTATTTCCCTCAGTCAGTCAGCATGACAGTGATGCTGCCCCCCCACAAAGGAAGGGTGGGGTTAGGGAAGGTCGACCCTCAAAATGCACACTTCGTCTTATCCCACGGATACTGGACTGTAAGGTCTCAACAAGCAGGGAGCTAACACGAAAAGATCGTGTGTGAACAGCCTCGAGCAATATCCCCTTGGGCACTGTGGTCATGCCCTCTTTAATTTTTATTATTCCTCCTACCTTGACTATCAACTTTAGACTTCATTCCCAGGTGTCACCATTGTCAACGATTCTATTAGTCGAAATACTGTCGCAGGTCTACTGAGTACTCCGTTGTGATAGTTACTGGAAGGGTGGTTATTCCATAAAAGCATCTGAAAATATGAAGACGGAAATCTATAGCGGTGCTGTCCTCAGCGGATTGCCTGGTTAGATATAGCTTACTGTACACGCTCACAAATGTAAAATAGTTATTAGATGTGAACATCGAGCTCAGAACACTAATAGTTCATCTGGTACCACTATATGCGAGTCACTTGTTAATACTTACTCAATAAATTTAGACTCAGAAATTGTCTGCGGTAGCTCCAAGCTACCCCCTATGGCGTCCATGGTTGTACCTAACAAATGAAATTATTACTTTTTAAGTTCTATTTTTAATTGTTATCATCAGCATTTTTTTCAAATCCGTCATTTGTTTGTAATGTAGCAGTAAATAAATCCCCAAAATCAACAGCTCTGTAGGTGTTCAACATTGGATGCTGACCAAATTAGTTTTAATGGACTCACCTATCTGAAGGCGCTCCGTCATGCATCCGTACCAGATCACGTTACAGAACGGCGTGCGCAACGTCTCCTGTGATCACTAGCCAGATTAGATCAGTCACTCCTCGATACATTGATAACCCATCAAATATATCTTCCAACCTCCTCGCTTCTGACTTTTGATTTTACTGGGTGGGCGCGATTCAATTATAGAAGGTGTTACTGGCAAATTGTTGTCAAACTACAATACCTGTGGTATCTTCAGTGGTGAGACCGACGTGATCTGGTACACCAACCAATAAACTGTTATCCTGTTCCTTTTTGGAACTTCATAAATCATTGCTTGGCTTTGTTTTTTTATATGTTGTGATATATTTTTCGTATTTCGGGATATTTTCCCTTGTTCATTCTCATACTTTAAATTCTCCATGACAGATCAGACTCCTAAGCTACTTAAGATCAAGATTCTTACACCACCCTCGTTTCAGTTAATGCCATTTTGGCCGGACAATACGAAGCCTGGTTCTGCTACGTAGAGGCCGACTTCTACGAGCACGGCATTACTGATTCACGCGCACCGTTCTTCGTAATTGAAAAGGCACTACCGCGCGATTTCAACAGGTACGTCACACGTAGTATGTTTACTAGTGATGCTTCTGAACCTTACGAAACGCTAAAATGATCGATTCAGGGATGCGGAAAGCTAACTGATCGACAAAGGTTGGACCAACTCCTAAATAATATCAACCTGCGACATGGTTCTGCGACAGACATGTTGCTAAGAATGAGAGAAGTTATCGGCCAAAGGACCTTCGATGATTGCCTATTCAGACAAATTAACATGTCTGAAATTCGTCAAGAGGTGCAAGCAATACTCGTATCGTTTCAAAACAACGCCGTAGAGCTGGCTGCATCTTCCGACCGCATCCTCCAAATCACGAAGTTTTCTAACGCTGATGTTTTTTTAGTCAAAGAAAACCCTCAAACGACCCAGAATGACTGGTATTGTTCGGGTAAAGAGTCTTCACAAGGTTTATTTACTTTTGAGGTACACCTTTCAATGACAGACACTGCCACAGAACTCGGTCTACAAAATCAAATGCTGCTCTTAAGTCAAGGAAAACTACCATTGTCGGATACCGATAAGCATGTCTGTGTTGTAAAACCTGATGAACTGTGAATATATGGTCGATGCAGCCACGACCAGGTTTGAAGCCAGCCTAATTTTCTCGTGCTGCAGTTCACGAGACTGTAGTGGATGTCGAGTCGTGAACGGACTATGATCACCACTACTATTCGATTACGCGTACAAATATGACTTGGTTCCCTTGATAGCCCGTAAACCAGAAGGCTTTACTAGTCCAGATCAAGTATATTTATTGGCGATCTCGTGGTATCGAAATAATACCGAGACGTGCCAAAGAGTACAAGCGAACAAGCAGTGCGTGAGCAAGCTCGAACCAAACCAGGCGGTATATGGAACAAGAAGAGAAACGGATACAGTTAAACAAATACAGTAAAACAATCTCTGGTACAATTGGTTACAATAATAATAATTGTTTCTATTATTCCAATCGTGTTCTTATCGAGACTGGCCGGTCACTACAGGAGCCCCCCGCTAGAAAGGATTTACACTTTCGATACGTAGCGGTTTCATTCGTGGGACTGATCGCGAAACGTGCAATTGTAGGACGAAAACGTTGGCAGAACAGGGAGTGATCGTTGATCCTCGAGTTGCCACCAAAAGTCTTTGACGTAGAACGGTACCAGAAGGAACGTGCTGTATTGATTGCTTGGATTAGCATGCTACACCAGAGTGGTTTGTATCCAGAATCTGAAGGTTGCGTTCGTAGAGGTCCGGACCAGAAACGCTGCAGACGTAGGACGAAACCAGATTGAGCCAAGGAACCAGATGCGACCAGGATAACCATGTTCGGGACCAAATGTATATCATACGTATTTGGAGCCAGAGAGATCGACTGAGTGCGTTGACTAGAGCGTGGGTGATCAGGCCAGCTTTCGCCAAAGTTTACTGAAGTCGACGATACCGGAACAGCGATGGTCGAAGGCGTAGGCTCGGAGTAAACACAAACTGGTGAACCCTATTTGGAACACGCACAATAACTGGTGAACCCTATTTGGAACACGCACAACAACTGGTGAGCCGTTGTTGGAACACGCAATACAGCTGGTAACCCAATCCATCGAGCACAAGTCAAACTTGGCCAATTCTCCAAACCAGATCAATCCGGTGAGTCTATTTATCTATCCACATCTGTTGCATATATTCGTATTGATTTTTTTCAATATATAATATTTTGGCAACTTAATATGGTAGATAACGATAAGAATAACATAAATATGATAGACTCCGAAATACAGGTTATCAGTTTCCGACCGGTTCCTTTCATCCCCCATGATCCAGAAGTCTGGTTCGCGGCACTGGAATCTCAATTTGAGATCCGCCGCATAACCAATCAAAGGCAGAAGTACACCTGCGCTTTGGAATCATTGCCCGGGGATCATTTGACCGCTGTCCGTGAGGTTGTCCTCAATCCCAACGTTCCAAACGTTTATGACCGTCTTAAGGATGCCATCCTTCGACATTTCCTCCCATCAAGAGAGGAAAGATTGAGGACACTTTTAGCACGTCACCCTATGGGTGATGCTAAGCCGAGCCACCACCTCACGCGCCTGCAATCCCTTGCAGGAAACATGACAGCTGACTCTGAGATAGTCAAAGAGTTGTGGTTCGAAGCCTTACCAGTCAGTATCCAGCCAACCCTTACGGCTCTGCTCGAGGACACCCCGCTCAACAAGGTGGCCCTCATAGCAGATAAGATTCTGGCACGAGTTAACACCAAAGGCGACCATTTAGTTGCTAGTTTTTCCCGTTCTAACGTTGATCTCGATGCTAGACGACCTCCGGCTCATGGGGATAGGGACAGATGTATCCATACTCGTCTCAGTTTCCGAGACCGCTCAAATGTGCCAGCCCCCTACGTCCCCCGACCCAGGTCACAATCTCGAAAAGCCGTAACGACTCGCCCCAAGCGGGCATCTTCCAAGCCACGCCAGAAGGCGGTTTCGGAAGCGAGTCCAGGTTGGTGCTGGTTTCACCGTGCTTTCGGAGCCGGTGCCCGTCATTGTCGAGCTCCCTGCTCATACAAGGCGGGAAACTTCTCAGCCGGCGAGTAAATGCGGCCGTACTCGCCGGCACTTCACCTCAGGTTGGCCGTTTATTTTACGTGCACGATTATCGCACCAACGCTAGGTACCTTGTGGATACGGGTGCCCAAGTTTCTGTCGTACCTATCGGTAACAGTAAGTCTCAAGCCACTATGCTTCGACTACGCGCTGCGAATGGCTCAGTCTTTCCCACCTATGGTACACGACAACTTACGGTCAACCTGAGCAACCGACGACAGTATCTGTGGACGTTCATCATTGCCGATGTTCCCACAGCTATACTCGGTATCGATTTCCTACAGCACTATGAATTGCTAGTCGATTCACGTAGGCTGCAGCTAATTGATACTTCGTCGAACAGCAACTTTATGGGCTCTAAAGCCCACACAAACGCGTACCGAATCACAGGTGTATTTCATTCGCGTGACGATTTATTCCACGCTTTATTTCAGAAATTCCCCAAATTAACTAATCCTCTCGAGGAGACTCCATCGGTGACCAATCGTGTGGTACACCACATAGTCACCCGCGGACCACCAGTCACGGCAAGACCTCGCCGACTGGCACCGGACAAATTAGCTTTCGCTAAACGTGAGTTTGACAATTTACTAGCTACTGGTATTATTCGTCCTTCTCACAGTCCTTGGGCCTCACCTCTCCACATGGTTCGAAAGAAGGATGGGGTTAGTTGGAGACCATGCGGAGACTACCGAGCGTTAAACACAGCTACACGTTTCGATAGCTATCCCATCCCCCACATACATGACATCACGGCATCACTCAAGGGCACGACAATTTTTTCCAAGATCGATCTGGTACGAGCATATCACCAGATCCCAGTCGCTCTTGAAGATATAGAGAAAACTGCCATCACGACTCCTTTCGGTTTATTTGAGTTCCTACGAATGCCATTTGGATTACGGAATGCTGCTCAAACTTTCCAAAGGTTTATCGATAGCATTGTACGAGACCTAGATTTTGTTCACGTCTATATTGATGACCTGCTAATCGCATCATCAAACGTAGATGAACATTATCAACACCTGACGCTACTATTCCAGCGCCTTTCGGATAATGGAATAATAGTCAACCCCGATAAGTGTGAACTCGGGAAGAAGGAAATGAAATTCTTAGGTCATGTTATTAAGCATGAGGGTATTCTACCTTGTGAGGATAAAGTACGTACTATAAAGGAGTACACTGTACCGTCCACACTCAAGGAACTGAAGGCATTTCTCGGTTTGGTCAACTTCTACCGACGCTTCATTTCGCACGCAGCAGAACAGTTACGACCGTTAACCGATTTACTTCGCGGTAATCCACGCAAACTGGAATGGAACGACGCCGCACGTACTGCATTTTCAGATATCAAAACGGCCCTAGCTCAAGCCACACTTCTCGTGCATCCTGACCCATCAGCCACGCTTAGTATAGCGGTTGATGCATCGGATTTCGCCATAGGAGCCGTTATGCAACAGAATATCTCCGGTAGTTGGCAGCCCCTCGAATTTTTCTCACGACGCCTCACTCCCACGGAGACGAGATATAGCGCTTTTGGTCGCGAACTGCTAGCAGCCTACTGCGCCATCAAACATTTCCGGCACGCTGTAGAAGGTCGTAAGTTCATCTTATTCACCGACCATAAGCCCTTAACGTATGCTCTGCATACCAAGTCTGACCGCTACTCACCACGAGAGTGCAGACATTTGGACTATATCTCCCAGTTCACGACAGACCTTCGTCACGTCAAAGGCGAGTCGAACTGTGTTGCTGATGCTTTATCATGTATCCAACTGAATGCAGTTACTTTGCCAGTGCTCGATCTACCTGCTATGGCCGCCGCCCAAGCAAACGATACTTCATGCACGGAAGCACAACAGTCTACGTCCCTTCAATGCCGGGAAGTACCCCTAGCTACTAGCTCAGGTACTATCCTATGCGATACTTCCACGGGCCTCCCTCGACCCATCGTACCCTCCGCTTATCGCCGTCTCGTCTTTGATGCCCTTCATGGTCTATCTCATCCTGGTATCGCAGCCATCCTACGCCTCATAGCTGCACGATACGTCTGGCCGTCAATGAATAAAGATGTCCGTATGTGGGTAAAACAATGTTTACAATGTCAACGATCAAAAGTGCACAGGCACGTAGCTGCCCCTATTGGCACTTTCGCTACGCCTGATGCTCGCTTCGATCACGTTCACATAGACATTGTAGGACCATTACCACCATCGCACGGGTATGATCACATACTCACATGCATTGATCGTTTCACAAGATGGCCCGAAGCTATTCCCATCACGTCTATTACGGCGGAGACAGTTGCTCACCGCTTCGTAGAACGATGGATAGCTATGTACGGTTGTCCCTCGACTGTCACGACTGACCGAGGACAACAATTTGAGTCCGCATTATTCTCCTCACTAACACGACTGCTTGGCACGGAACGCATACGCACTACCGCCTACCATCCAGCATCAAACGGTTTAGTTGAACGGTTTCATCGCCAACTTAAAAGTGCTCTTCGAGCACACGAAAACAACAATTGGTACGAAACCCTTCCGCTCGTCCTCCTGGGAATCAGAACGAGTCTAAAGGCAGATATTCAATGTTCCGCCGCTGAACTTGTTTACGGCACGACATTGCGTCTGCCTGGGGAATTTTTCACACCACGGAGCAGCACTAAGTTCGGCGAATCAGACTACGTCCAACGACTGTCTGCATTCATGCGAACACTGACTCCGGTGTCAACTCGTATACAACATCGACAGGTCGCTCTCCCTCGAGAGTTATCTACCTGTTCACATGTTTTCATACGAGTAGATTCGGTACGCAAACCTCTACAACAGCCTTACGAAGGACCTTTTCACGTGATTTCCCGTCACGAAAAGACCTTCAAGGTTGATCGACGTGGCCGCATCGAAACAGTCAGCATTGATCGTCTCAAGCCAGCACACGTCGATGACAGTGCTATACCTGATAAGCCGAGACCCAATGTTAGACCCATCAGAGCTTCTAGCGGGATTTCTACATCTACTTCGGATCCCACGCTAGATGCACCTGAGACCTCATTCTCACGTCCCAGTCAACAGCACGTGTCATCTGCCCCGTCTACGGACGAGACTTCCGTCTCACGTCCAGACCTACAGACCACACCGCCCTTGACTGCGGATGAGATTGCAGGCTCACGAGGTTCGAACGAGACTACCGTCTCACGTTCTGGTCGCCGAGTACGCTTACCCGTACGCTTTCTCGACTAACCTCATAACCAACTACGGATACAGTATAGGAATCTACCCCTATACTACAAGAAATCTACACTTTTCTCTTTTTCTATCATTTTTTTTGTTTACCCCGAGCCTACGCCTCTGACCATCGCTGTTCTGGTATCGTCGACTTTAGTCAATCTTGGCGAAAGCTGGCCTGATCACCCACGCTATAGTCAACGCACTCAGTCGATCTCTCTGACTCCAAATACGTATGACATACATTTGGTCCCGAACATGGTTATCCTGGTCGCATCTGGTTCCTTGGCTCAATCTGGTTTCGTCCTACGTCTGCAGCGTTTCTGGTCCGGACCTCTACGAACGCAACCTTCAGATTCTGGATACAAACCACTCTGGTGTAGCATGCTAATCCAAGCAATCAATACAGCACGTTCCTTCTGGTACCGTTCTACGTCAAAGACTTTTGGTGGCAACTCGAGGATCAACGATCACTCCCTGTTCTGCCAACGTTTTCGTCCTACAATTGCACGTTTCGCGATCAGTCCCACGAATGAAACCGCTACGTATCGAAAGTGTAAATCCTTTCTAGCGGGGGGCTCCTGTAGTGACCGGCCAGTCTCGATAAGAACACGATTGGAATAATAGAAACAATTATTATTATTGTAACCAATTGTACCAGAGATTGTTTTACTGTATTTGTTTAACTGTATCCGTTTCTCTTCTTGTTCCATATACCGCCTGGTTTGGTTCGAGCTTGCTCACGCACTGCTTGTTCGCTTGTACTCTTTGGCACGTCTCGGTATTATTTCGATACCACGAGATCGCCAATAAATATACTTGATCTGGACTAGTAAAGCCTTCTGGTTTACGGGCTATCAAGGGAACCAAGTCATATTTCCAAAGGTTTATCGATAGCATTGTACGAGACCTAGATTTTGTTCACGTCTATATTGATGACCTGCTAATCGCATCATCAAACGTAGATGAACATTATCAACACCTGACGCTACTATTCCAGCGCCTTTCGGATAATGGAATAATAGTCAACCCCGATAAGTGTGAACTCGGGAAGAAGGAAATGAAATTCTTAGGTCATGTTATTAAGCATGAGGGTATTCTACCTTGTGAGGATAAAGTACGTACTATAAAGGAGTACACTGTACCGTCCACACTCAAGGAACTGAAGGCATTTCTCGGTTTGGTCAACTTCTACCGACGCTTCATTTCGCACGCAGCAGAACAGTTACGACCGTTAACCAATTTACTTCGCGGTAATCAAGTATATTTATTGGCGATCTCGTGGTATCGAAATAATACCGAGACGTGCCAAAGAGTACAAGCGAACAAGCAGTGCGTGAGCAAGCTCGAACCAAACCAGGCGGTATATGGAACAAGAAGAGAAACGGATACAGTTAAACAAATACAGTAAAACAATCTCTGGTACAATTGGTTACAATAATAATAATTGTTTCTATTATTCCAATCGTGTTCTTATCGAGACTGGCCGGTCACTACAAGACTTTGTTGGGAGTCCTAGAATTATCAAGCCTACTATTTTGGACGCTATATTAGTCGAATTACTCCATCTATGGTTGTCACAGGATGCTTTTCATCCATTCTTATATATCAGTGACTGCGAACCGTGAAATGAGACGGCTTCTAACTCCCAGGTTTCAAATAAAATACTGGTCAAACTAACCGCTAAAATTGGACCACCAATTTTATAGACCTCTGGCGCCAATCCACCTGAACCATCAACTCTTCCTCGTTTCAGATTAGCTATGGCTTTTCGAACATCGATTACAGTTATGAGGCCTATGTCTATGTTACAACCAGGCTGTTTAGAAATGCTGGATCGCTGAAGGCTAGCTGGAATGCTTTTTAGAGTGTTCCGTCCATATTTCTAAAGGTTTGAAATGACGGCAGACAGGAGTGTTGTGTTTTTCCGAGATTGTCTCACGCAAACTGAACTTGAGTGCCCCACCAAATGCCCTGGTACGGCCGAGGGTGAAGGAATTCAGCTCTCCCTGTCGAAATATTCTCACATGGCAACGCATATACAGCTACTGCCAATAAAGTTATACTTACCGCCTTCTCGCAGCAGGGGTATTGTTTACGAAATTGAGAGGAAGAGAAGCGAATGTCCGGCGCTTTAACCAGGTTGATGGATATGGAGGATCCGCCTTGAGGATTTAAAAAACCCTGGTCCTAAGTCAATGTTGCACATGGGCTCCAGGATGTTGAGGGAACAAATGGCGTATGGACTTATTGTTGGTCACCGGCTGGTAAAATTTTGAAAACTTTGAATCTAAGATCAAGTGAGTTACTTTCAAATTTGGTAGATGGAGCTAATCCAGAATGAACTATGACCTATTTCATTCCAGTTTATGGCAAAAAACCAAATTCCGTGAGTAGACGGACTGTGAATAGCAGTGGAACCCAAGACGCGCCTTTCGTCATATTTCGCGTTCTTAAGCCTCTCAAAGGTGATTATGTTTTATTCGTTGCTGTATGTTTCATGCCTTGTTAGAGAACGAAACCCTACAAGCATCATGCAATAAGCCTACCGGACAACATCACTTGTGGATTTCGGGCTACATATCCATGCAATATTTTGAAGTATGTATTTGTAAAAAATTATAAGTATTTATGAGGATAACGTAGGACATATATTCATCCATCGTAATTTGGTAAGTAAGATGACTTCGAGCTATTTATGGCATGCTTTATTGCAAAACCTAGAAAATGCGATACCACAAAATCCAAGTACACAAACAATTCGCTATTCAGAGTAGAAAAACCGAACATTTACCGCTTTCACAAACAGATGACCATTTTGTCTATAATGTTTCAGTCTTGATAGGAAGTTACCGACTAGTTCCTAACCACCTAACTTACGCTGCTGCAGTATGGCGACACATATTTGTCTATCAAAGAGAGTGGAATAATTTGCGAATGTAATGCTCATAAACAAGACGACAGATAGTAAAATAAAACTGACGGCATATCAACCAAATGTGTGTGAAAGCAGTCAACCGATAGGAAAAAGGCAAAAGGGACTCATACTAGGTTGATGTTAATGTATTTTCGGTTTACTCACGAAATTGGTGATTTATCGGGATAACAAATGCGAGATCACTGAAGATTAAGCAGCGCATTGTGTGGTTTAAGCGGCGACCTAATAGGATACTTGTACGAATAATTCAGGGTAGTACAAGTGTTTGTGCACAACCATATCTTAATAGCGTTTGTACATTAGGAAAGGGTATGCAGCCTTATAGAAGAAATGAATACTAATTTGAATTTTAAAACACTCGAAATCTGGTGTAATTTAGACTTAAGAATAGCATATGATATATCAGCGGGACGTATAAGTGTACGTGCATGCTAAGCAACTAGTTGTTGTAGGGGCGTGGTGTTCGTATGAACTAATGGTTCTTTCTTACTTGATATGTGCATGATTTCAAACTCGAAAGATAATACATTCGTTTGTGCTCACCTAGTTCTAACCGACTTGAATTGTGCTATTTCTGGGGTTCACAGTTAACAAAGCAATTCAAATACTTCTAACCATCACAAACGACTTCATGAAAAAAGCCTAAGATCTCATGAAGTTCATCCGTCATACATTTTTATGCGGGATAGCTGCCGCTTATATGTGAATGCCTAATGAGAAAGAAGTTTCCTCAAGCTTCTGCTTAGTGTTGCGCCAAGCCTCCTTTTCTAGAGGCGTTCAAGATCTAAGACATGGTATCGGAAAGGATAGTCTGTAGGTGAATCAATGCATAGCCAGCCACATTTCTATGTGCTGAGTTCTAAGCTCTATCGCTTACAACAGTTATCCAAGTTATTAAGTTGATGCTGGATTGTTTGCGTAGCACTACGTAATTCGCATATGTTAGTTTCATAGTCAGCATAAGTTACTAGCATTTGATAACAGACGTCTTAGAAATATTGCTCGCGTCTGCTGGAACCACCGGTGAAGTAGTAGTGAGTTCCGACACAAGGTATTAGGGAATGATGGCAAATCAGTTGATGAGGTTGTGAATCTTCATCGACTGAGATGGTTGGGCCACGTATTACGAATGCACAAACACCGGTTACCACGGCGTGCAATGCTGATTAGTGTTGGAGACAAATGGAAGAAAGTTAGGGATAGCCAAACCAAGACGTGGCATCAGTGCTTGAAGTTACTAGTTTCTGGTCTGAGTCATGTTGGTAGATGCAGACTACTTAGCTGGGGTCTGCGCGACTATCGTAACCAATGGTTGGAGACTCTGTGTGACATGGCTGAATATCGACTAATATGGTGTAGGTGTATGCACCCTTTGTCTGCCTTTAATCGGTGAGGTTAAAATTGCTTTATGTCTTTCTTCCTGAGAACGAAATCTTCTTGTATGACATCCTTATATGCAATTTTTCTTCTACATATTACTACCATTGAGGTCACTACTTATATTAATTTGGTATTCGTCTTGTTGTGATGATGAGGTATATGTAGTGTTTTAGTGAACCAATGATCTTTTTGCAATGTTGACTACTTGATTTTGAATTCCAAATACGATACATTCATTCGTGTTGATCTAATACTTTTTGAATAAATTGCGTTGTTTCTGGGATTACTAGTTTATAATATAATTCAAATACTCCTAATCATCACAGTATAGCAACTTAGACCGATACGTATATGTACCAGGTCCTACGTTGTAGATGATTGACAAATGAACTGTCCTCCTTAGCAACACCACTTTTGTGGATACAGTTTACTTTTCCAGGAAATGCCTTCTTAGCCGCGATATTTGTGTCGTTTTTAGTTTTTCAGGTTAGATGGCTTCTTGGTTATAGTAGGTATAGGATTTCCTCGTGTCTTGGCTTTTAGTTTTGTAACCTCTTCAGACATTTCTAGTTTCGTTAGCAGACGCTGATTTGGTTTCTGGCTTAATAAACTTCGAAGGTTCCTCGGCTTTCTTAATTTCTAGGTCTTCAGATTAAACGATTGTGCAGAATAACGCATATATACGTTTCCAGCCACTGTGTTTTTCGAGTTACATAACGGTTGTGTTGTAAATAACATGACCACTTCAGATAGTCTTGTTAGCAACCAACCGGTCAGTCATCATGTTTTATTGAGGCTTGCTTGTATTAGGATGAAAAAATAATACGGGAGATTGTGCGGTAATTTGTAGTTAATTACATGTTGTTTTCTTACACAGTAGTTCGCAACTCACTCACTGGTTACTGTGAAATCGAGATTCGGTTAGGTTTCTTAGCCGATTTCCTAAATAAGTGATGCATGATTGAGAGTCTGATTTATTCTGAATTCTTGTAGGACCTAGCTGCCATCCCAGAGTTTCTTTAATGCACAAAATGATGAGTATGTGTTTCATAGTGGATTAGGATGTAAGTTAAATCTACCCAAATGGGGACAAACCCTACAGTCTAAATTTCGAATCGAGGAGGCCAGTGTGAAGTTACTATACCGTTGATATGTAAAAAACCCATCAAGGTTTCATATGTTTTGAAGAAAAAGAAAAGACGACCATTCCATAAAATAATTGTTAAAGGCAGATAAATCCTTGATGATAACATTGGTTAGATTTCTATTCAAATCTTATTACTTAGAGATTGTCTTATTGCATTATCATTCTTGCTGCACAAAAACAATATCACAAATTGTTGGTGTTGTAAAAAGAGCTTTAAAGCTTTATCCTGGGAAGTAGTTGTGATAAATAGAAGAGAAGAGGTAATGAACAATGCGTATAAAAGGTGAGTATAGTTGTTCATGGAGTTATAAGAACGGAATAAAACCATACTTTAGTTACGTTAACACGGATAGTTAGAAATAGAGAGAATGTATAGACACACAATGCTAATGGTGGAATTGAGCTAAAGGCAAAATAAGCTTTTTATATTCTGAAATATGAATGGACTGAAAAGTATATTGTAAAAAAAACTCTAAATGGTTTTTAGAGTAATATGTGAATGACAAGCGATTGTTTTACATCTGAACTTTTAATTTGTTTAAAGGATGTTTGCAATGTGGAAAAAAATGCACCTTCATTTAAACGTAAAATATTCGCACTTTAGATTTGCTTACTAAAAGGTCACCATCATAGAAATGTGTCACAATAACAACATTACCACTAAAAAGAAAATGAAAGGAGATAACTAAATATCGATTAACGTTGATGAGTCTTTAGAAATATTTACACTAAAGTGAATGTGAATCTTTCGTAAGAGAGGGAATTTTACTATGCAGAGCAACACTATTGATATTTACTGTTAGGAATTGTTTATCAGAGCACCAAAACTATTGTTTTTGAGATGGTGGAGAAGATTTATAACTCAGAAAGAGGATTTTGGTAGTTATTTTCTCTGAAATAGTGATACTATGGATTACTCAGATTCTACTCACCTTAATAGTTAAAATTAATAATTTATTTTGGTTTCCAGCATAAAACAGCATAAAATTTCTGAGCAAAACAATATTGTTCATTGGCGAGACTGTAGTTAATGGACGAACCAATCAGGTATAGGATAACAGGTCTCGGATTTTGGCTCGAAGTTCACTTATTCATTTGGCTAAATAGAGTTTTGGCATTATAGCTGATGTCAGTTCCCGATGAAAATCCGAAATCTAATTCCTAACCTTCACCACCAGCTGTAAATCATAATTCTATTTCCTCACACTGGTTTGTAACCCTCACTTGGTTCTAGTGATTAGGTGGACACTCTCAAGATCACTTTAGCGTCACTCAAAGGTTGTCCATAAATTATAGTCTCACCTATTCATTCAGATCGACGTTTTGCTAAGTAAATATTAAAAATTCAGTTCAAGAAACGGACAAATGATTCATACACAATAAAAATGTTTAAGTACTATGAACAACATACCGTTGGGCTGTTCTCTGACTGAAATTAATAAATCATTTGTTATCAATGTACAGTTATGAGGAAATTACTGATTCGCGATTGCTTCTACCATTATAAATACATATATTTGTTTTTTTGCCATAAACTGGAATGAAATAGCTCATTGTTCAGTCTGGATTAGCTCTATCTACCAAATTTGAAAGTAACTCATTTGATCTTAGATTCAAACTTTTATCAGCTTTTTATTTATTTATTTGAACACATAAATATTGGTACAAAGGGGCACCAAATGCGTACGTGCCACACAAATCATCAGATTCGTACGAGGGCTAGAATATTGCCGGGCGCCCAAACTGAAGCAAGTGGTTTTCTTAAGGGACCACACCCGGAGCTTTTGATATACATGCCTTACCCAAAAGGCAGTGGAACAACGTCAGGAGATGCATGCTCATGGTAGCCGGTGACCAACAATAGGTCCATACGCCATTTGTTCCCTCAACATCCTGGAGCCCATGTGCAACATTGACTTAGGACCAGGGTTTTTTAAATCCTCAAGGCGGATCCTCCATATCCATCAACCTGGTTAAAGCGCCGGACATTCGCTTCTCTTCCTCTCAATTTCGTAAACAATACCCCTGCTGCGAGAAGGCGGTAAGTATAACTTTATTGGCAGTAGCTGTATATGCGTTGCCATGTGAGAATATTTCGACAGGGAGAGCTGAATTCCTTCACCCTCGGCCGTACCAGGGAATTCGGGGTTGGTTTACCACTCTGACTGAACAGAAATTAATTAGATTGTTTGGTATTCAGTATATGTTTGGTAGTTAGGTTTTTGAGTGTTCATTTCAAGTACCATTAATCAACAGTACAGATATTAAGATCAAAGTTTACTAGTTAAAAATTTACCTTAATACTTTAGCCGGAATCATTCGATCAGCTGAATCGGACTGTATTAACGACTGCCATGTATTTGTTGAGCCTGGTATTACGAAACCAAATTCAAAACTCCAGTCTGACATTCCATTAGTAGTCAATAAAGAAAGATTTTAATACAAAATCTTTTTAATTAGGTTAATAGTGCAAAACTAGGGATTATTAATACTTAATAAACAACATCGACATAAATTCTCAATGGAGATGAACTAAAATTTTTTGTTTACTTCACAAACATACCAGTTTCACGTATTTCGACTGATAAGTAGTAATAAGTTTGATGGCAATTAGCTCTAAACTAGTTTATTCATTCAGAAGACTAAGAACCAGGGTTATTAAGATATTTGTCAGTTTTAATTATCGTTCAAACATTTTGTCAGAAATTGAAACTCTACATTTATCCATTCAAGCATACAATTTATCTGTATCTTTAACTGCATCTATCAGCAATCTTTTTAGCTAGACTCTATTATCATTTCGATGTGTAAAATACTGTAACAAAAAGATTAAACCAAGAAAATTGTTTATTTTATCATATTCTTTTCTTCCCAATCCAATCTATTACATTACATTAAGGATGTAGATAAAATTTACCTGCATATTACATAATACTAAATGATAAGAATTGTTCTCAAACTCTTCTTTAAAACAGTATTGTATTTTGAACATTAATAAGCAAGATACACACGAAAAATGTGAATGCTTGTAAGCCATTGCAATTAAGATATTCTATCATCCTTTTATTGTTTTTTTTTAGATTCCAGTCAATAATAATATAGTTGACCATACGACTTAAACCAAAAGTAAGTGGCTCACTGAAATGTCTGAGATTTTTATTAAAATATTCTAACCATATTTGTCACTGTAGGTAGGGACTTGGCAAATGTAGTAAACTGATCACATTTATCAGTAATTTTGCGGATAAATATGAATTTATTGGGATGAATACTTGTTGATAATTAGCACTATTTAATGTGCCACATATATCAATTGTTTTCCTTAACTAATCAAAGTTTACATGGTTGTTTGAATTTTAAAGATTAAGAGTAATTGGACAGTTTAAAAGGATTGATAGGGTCATTCAATGAAAGTAAGTTTTAAATTAAATGATTTTTTAGTTACTCTATACATCAACTATACTTAAGGAACAAATAAAAATAGGCAAAAAGATAAACATTTATTCACTAGCTATAAAGTAATGTGGTTAGATTTTAAAGAAATATGATTAGCCTGGTTGTGATTTAAATTAAACGTATTTCTCATTTAATTACTGTAAAAATATTTGATATCATTAAAAGTATATTAGTGGGGATAGCATAATGATATAGCTAAATTACACTGCCTAGTATTTTTCAGTCATCAACAGTAACAACATAGAGCCTCATACAAAAGTGCGTTGGCACAATTTTCCAAACAATCCTGAGATGACTAAGTGGAACTAACGAAATGAATCTCAGGAGTCGAAACAATTTAATGACAGTAATGATGAGAAGAAATAAACATTGCGAATACGGTTTGAAAAGATAATAAGAAAAAGTATGTATGAAGGAACACTGGAACTCAAGATCTAAAGGAAAATGACGAGTACATCGATCAGCGTTAATTTCACCGATTCGAAACCATGTCACTCAATGTCTCCAACTACTGATCGCCGTTATGGCGAGGACTTCACTTAGGTATTCTGTATTTACCAACATGGTCCAGATCAATAGTTAGCGATCCAGTGCTAAGAAAATACCTTTTTGTCCTTATCTCAAAATAAAAAACTATTACGATTTAACCGTATAAAAAATATAAAGTCCATGACTACACAAGTACACAATTATAATTAGCTGAAATAAAAACAGGTTAAAATAAGCATACTTACATTCGAACAGATACTTCTATCAACAAAAAATGAATGTTGAATTTTTAGACCCAGTGAGTGATAATTAAACATCATAAACTTAAAATCCGACAAAAAATTACACCAGTTCAATTAAACATACTTTAAGATTGCACAGAAAAAAGAATTTTAATACAAACAAGAAAAACACACGTTAGAAAAGAAAATAGTTGTCCAAAATTTAGATGTAAGGTCGGAATGTAGCTATGATATTTCCACCACAAGCTTAAAATAAGTGATATCTTTAGTATCAACTATTATTGTGTTTTGAATGTTTTTACTTTTTCACACCGATTATGTGGAAAGGTAGGCAACTTCATTAGCTAAAGCGTTGCTTCGTTTGGTCACATTCAAATGGACACGTTTCATTATGACTTTGACTTATTCAGTAAAGTAAATTTATTATAGTAATTTAGACTTGAATTTTGTGAAGCACGATAACCAGATTTTTTAATACGGAGCGATTTAACTTCAAGTACACTATACTTAAATCTGAAGAGTATATTATTTGTGTAATGGAAGTATAAGTTTTGGTTATCAGTGCACAAAAAACTAGATTCTACTTAGGTTGTAATTCTAACGCAAAGTGATTTTGACTGTTTCTCCGACCATGAACTCATTTTAATTTAAATGGAAGATTTAACCATGAAAGTGACAACCATCAACAACCTTATAAATAAATACTTACAACTAAAAACATACTTATGCCTGCCACCTCTCGAGGAGGAGCGAAGACCGCCCACCAGCGTTCTCCACCCACCTGGACAACCACTTTCGGTTGTTATTCATCATTTTCATGTCTGCTTCTATTTCCCGGCATAATGTGTCCTTTGATCTTCCACTTTTCCATGTCACTTCAGAATTTCATGATAGTGCTTGCTTCGTCACGCAGTTTGGTGATTTCCACAATGTATGCCCTATCCACTTCCAGCGTCTTTTCCTAATCGCTTCTTCAGCTTGAAGCTGGTTTGTCCTCTCCCACAAAAGGCTTTTGCTGGCAGTATTTGGTCAACGAATATTGAGTATCTTATGTAGACAACTGTTTACAAATTCTTGTACAGTCTTGATGATAGTTGTGGTAGTTCTCCATGTTTCAGCTCCGTACAGTGGAACTGTCTTGACGTTCGTATTGAAGATTGTGACTTTGATGTTGGTTGACAGTTGTTTTGAGTTCCATATGTTCTACAACTGTAGAAATACAGTCTTTGCTTTGTTAATCCTTGCCTTCACATCTGCATCAGATCCTCCTTGTTCATCAATGATGCTTCCCAGATACATGGATGTTTCCACCTCTTCCAGAGTTTCACCATCAAGTGTGGTTGGATTGTCGTTCTCCGTATTGTATTTGGGGATCCTGCCTTTTCCTTTGTGTATGTTGAGGCCTACCGGTGCAGAGGCTGCTACTACACTAGTTGTCTCCGTTTGCATTTGTTGTTGTGTATGGGATAGAAGGGCCAGGTTATCTGCGAAGTCCAAATATTTTCCTCATTTCTGTTGCTATTTCACTGGTCTTCCCGGTCTCCCATATTGTCCGGACGTTCCATGTACTTATAAGAAGTGTTCTGTGGTTCTTAGAAGGGGAATCGGTCTCATGACTTCCAAACAATCTCGGCTTTCATCATCAGGCAACATAATTGTTCCTTCAACTCGGAGGGCAGAGTTTAAATGGTTTAATTTATTTGATCTGGTTGGCGTTGTTTAGCGAGATTTTTTTCTGTGGTATGAGGTTGTCGATCCCATGCACAACCCTCCTCCTTTACCCGAGTTTGGGACCGGCAGTAACTCTAGAAGAGCTACAGGCGGAGTTTCAATAATTAATAACCTACAAATATTTACGGCACAATTTAATTCACATGAGAATAAATGAGTATACTAATGGTATATATTTACTGACAATCAGTTGCAAAATAATATTCCCTCGTTATTTTTACATCATATAGATTGTACACAATAGTATATTTAAGCACAATATATTGAAGAAATAGGGAAGATTCAATTTCTAAATTACATGCAGACAGAGAGGTTTTGGATCGCAATATTATTTTGATTTCACATGACTGAAACCTATTCTTTTTGACCATTTCATTTTACTACATATGAGATGTACTATGGTGTTTTTTGAGATTATGGTATTTCTTTAAATTGTTTAAGGTTTTTCGGAATTCCGTTCTCTTTTTTCTTACTTCAGCGCTTTTGTGATTATTGAAGAGTCATTTTATGCTATTTGCTTGATCTGTAAAATCAAACACGTCTGTTTTGTATTAGAATCATGTTAAATCGTCGGTATTTACAATTCAAGTGATCACAAATTACGACGGCAGTGGCATGTGATAGCTGTGAAGGTTCCTGAAGGTCGACGTTTACATTTACTGATAACTTCCTTTCTGCCAAGGCACCTTGAAACGATAACTTTATTTTACTTTATTCATCAGGTGATTAACAGACTGAGCTAGCTACAATTTAGAGTTTTATTTTATTATATTTGATGAGGGACAGACAGGCAAATGTCTTTACGTCTTCAACTACTACTAAAATCACGACTTTCCTCCCAGTTTTAGTCTGAGTATTTTACTCTCATGAAGTTAGTAATTTAAGGATACTCAATGTATCCGTCTCGGATAAGTGAATGTATGTTTTAGCATTTGTTAAAATGTCACTATTACTCCCGATACGTTTTTCAGAAAACTACTAATCTTAGATGCAGCATAATTGTCACAATGAAAAAACATTCAAATGAAACAGTAATTGAAACTAAGTAGTTTCTTCTTGACTCAGTTTGAAATACTCTTTAAGTACTGAAAGAAACCTATAATCAACTGGAAGACTGAGTAGGATTTATCATTTATCAGAAAGACTATACGATCTTATTTACTAAAGCAAGTCTTTTTGAGAGAATTGTGGCATTAATCGACAAAATATTTACTTCAGTATTCATACTGATGAAAGACTTTCTTATAAGAAACAAGTAAAATATGAAAAATGAAGTGAATTTATTATAATTCAAGACTTTGTCTTAGCTACTTTGATAATAAAATGTATGCTTATGTAAATCAGTTATAAAACTTGGTATAGTATATGAAAAAATATAGATCTGTTAAATTAAAAGGCGTGCATTGACATTAAAAGTTAAACTTGGCAATTCATATATAGCTCAATAAAATATTCCAAAAATGACAAGTGACAAAAATACCATCATTAACATGTCTAATTCGGAGAATGTGCACTAATAGACATTTGTTATGGTAACGGTGATAAGTACATCACCGGTTGAACAAAAAATCAGCAATAGTTTTAAGCTGTGACCTAAAAAGCGATTTCACACTACAATATGGCTGCCGTTAAAGTGTTCAGTCTATATGGTCACTTTGAAGATACTTCAAGAGCTTGAACAAAGAAATCCTTAGGCATTTATATTCAGGTCTACACAATACATCATTTGGAACTTCGTCTTAAAGCTAGTTCTTGTTTTATCAAAAATGCCGATTATTTCGATCATGTTCAAAGGATAGATCCTAAAGAGGTGATGGAATTTTCAAATCTTTCCTCTGGAGAAGAATTACAACGTTGAAGTTCATTTGTTCTACTTGAATTTTGAATGCAATGCACTATCGAACATGCATTTCATATCTTGATGAACGGATAAAATATTAGGATGTTTTATCTTTTCGATCTTCTCGGGGACTTATCATCTCTCAGGCCACCAGGAAAAGTTTGAAAAACCACTACTAAGCGCATCCATTCAGCGATCCTCAACTCCTAACCATTTGGTCAGCGACTGGTAAAAGCTATCGGAAAATGAGTATAAAGCTAATGATAAGCGCTTGCAGGGCAAATAGGATCTTTACAGAAACATATACTGTAAAAGTCAACTAACAGATAATTCTTATTGAGAAGAGGCTGCAAAATTTAAAATTTGCTAGTTTGGTTGAGTTAATAGAAATCTACTGCTTTATTGAAAGATGTATCTATTCGAGGCAAGTATTATTCATTACTTGGACAACCCATATTTCAGTATTTTATGGGAAGAATGTCAAATCAGCTACGGAGAGAATGTGGTACGTTGTTTGGAAAAAATTAAGACTAAGACAACTATAAAACACTCACTTTCAATCGATTGATCTCTAAGAAATACTTCTTGTTCAAGCCAGAAATTTTCTAACTGCTCTTTTGAGGAAAAATTGATTTCGCGAGAAACTGATTTGCACTTGAGAATTTTCCTCGGCACATGAGCTTAATAAAATATCTGAGTTAATGCCACGTTTACCTTTGTGTTCTATTTCAGGAATAGAGCTATTTTTCCGTAGAAACAAATAACAATTTTAATAATTCCAAACTCACAAATCATCGGTGCTTTGCCACAGAATTTTCCCAGAATCAGCATCACGCAAGTTCATCCAATTTCTAGAATAGTTATTTTGATTTAACAAATACGTACAGTTTGAAACCTTTCAAGATAGATTCACATTTCTCATGATCCATTTTGTACATTGCGAAATCATGAAAGCGAAAGTGTTAATGGGCATCAGCCCATTTTAACAAATGTTTCTAGAGGCATGGATACAGAGCTAATAAAACTTTACTGTATGCAAAGACTGATCGACGCATGCATATAGAATGAGATTACGCATATGAGGGCAAAAAAAACTTAGTAAAGACTAGTAATATTCACTACGAGAATCTGAATTCAAATGGCTCTAGACTCAAAAGAAGATGCTTTGTTTAACGGGCTTTTGTATCTAGTAACAGTGGGCCACTGATACATGTATGTAGGAATCTAGGTGTGTTTAACGATAAAATAGAGAAAACAATCGATAAATTGTGACGATATACTGTCCTCAGTCTTTTAGAATGTTAAGGTGTCTCGCAAACGACTTCTGGGAAGTCTCTCGGACCAGCTCAGTCGGAAGCGAGTCTAAGATTTTGACCACTCCTAGGGAGTTGAAGGTGTGCCTATTGTCGGTCCTGCTGTATTGTGTCTCCAGTTTCTAGATTGAGGAAATAGGCACGATAAACTTATTTCGTAAATAGTTTTTGATATTATTTGCATTTGTTTTGTTAATTTTCACAGTTTTTTCACTTATCACAAAATGATTGCACATGTTGTTTACGTGTATGACCTTAAACACACCTTCTTCCGTTGTTCGTAGCATGGTATACGTTGTTAACTGCTGGTAAATACACTACTATACATACGCCTCTCGTTCCCAATCACTTGTTGTTATGATGACTGAACTCTAAATCATCTACTATCTACATTTGTAGACTTCAGCGATATTTCTGGTATATTTTACGTCTGGCTATATTACTGTAACCATAACAACGTCACTGGAACCATTAGTTATCTGCGATTGTGGATTGTGGTACCAAACGCAACTCGAACACACACAACTTGCCAATTTAATTAACGTCCGCTAACTTTTATTTGTGTTTATAACGTACAATTGATATATTATACCATTAATATTCGGACGTGGTAAATTTACTGCTATTTTTGAGTTAATATATCTTTTGGTCAGCCACAAGCTGTTACTCCTAAGTCTTGTGTTGCTGCTGAGCTTAATTAGGTTTTTAAAAAAGTGCCCAGAAGTGTTCAGGATGCTATTAGTTATTGAGTCACCTCCAAGACGCCTGTACTCTAATGGACAGAGGTTCAGTGATTTGAGGCGCCCTTCATAAGACTTGAATTTGAATGCACGAACTGATTTCGTGGCTGAAGAGGAAAAAAGGTTTATCTCAAATGATTTCTAAAACTTTTCTGAACTTGAATCCCAAGAGAAATTTCTTGATGTCAGTCGTCATAAAATGTGGCAGCTTTTATAAGGGAGCATATGAACTCTGTCACGTTTTGTCCCTCATCGATGCTACTGGCGACCATAGTGTTTGGTCATATTTGACTGTGGTGCTGCAGTACTCATTATTAGTTCGTTTATCCTCACAATCTATTCACTTCCTTTGAGTATGAGAGATATGTTTTAAATGAGTCACAGCCTGATGGCATTTCAGATGTTATTGTGGTACATCTTGGGTTCTCTCGCACCTAATAAATGTCAAGTAGAATCCTTACCCAACGCTATGATTGATTAGTTAATATAAAAAATGTTCGCGAAGCATTCATGAAACCAGAATGCTCAGGAGTGATGTTTTTCACATATTGATAAAAGTTAAATTTAGTCCCCAAGTCTGACAGTTCACAATTCGTGGTAACGTTCCATCCCTACAATGGTAGAAATGAAGATATATTTGAAATAAAAACTGCCTAACTAAACATTGACTCAAAAGTTCATGTTAATCTCAGGAAGCTTAGACGAAATGAAGATGAAAAGCGTGCGAATTTTATCCTGCCAAAAGTGTTGAATACGATCAATTTGCGCAAGGCACTCAATGTTTTTAGAAAAAATTATGATGAATAGTTATTACATTTCAGTATTCGTTATAATTATCAAAAAATACCCAACGAATCTGATGATTTTTGTCTTATTTATTTAGAAAAAGTGAATGGTAAATTAAGAAGATAAGTCAAGTTTCGACAATTCAAAGTCAGTCCAATTGCAATATAGGTGTATGTAGAATGCAGCTAACCAGTGATTCTAATGAGTACGAAACACAAACAAATGTCCTGTTCAAATGCTATGGAAGCAAAGCGAGCCAACATGAATCACAGGCATTGTTGCTGACAAGACGAAATGCAAAATGTGCTTATTCGTATTGCGAATGGAATAACGACGTCGTAGTTTTTTGCATGAAAAGTGGAAAAGTCACCATGTATAACATTACTCATACACGTCAAGATCATATAAAAGGATTCTTCAAGTATTTTGTATACCCATTGCGCCGTTACTATCATATAATGAAGGTGTAAGTAGCGCTGAGACTGTTCAAGTCAGTAAGATCACATTATTTGTAACGTAGGTACAGGAAGATCCAACATCGTTTCGTGGGGATGGAGTATCATATATACATTGAACGAAGGAACAGAGCCTAGAAATCAGAAGGTTAAATAGACTTTTTCAAATGGAGCTGATAAAACCAACTTAAAGCTAGATAACAACTACGTGGCTGGCCGAGATCTTAGAAAGTACGAAGAAGAACAACAACCTCTCGAACAGACCATTCGCGGAAAACTAATTAGTACGTATTCCACTAAAAAGAAGAGGAAGAGATTTGATGGGATTAAAAATCAAAATTACATTCTTTTACTCACCGTGAATTCTGTCCAAAGTTACTTCTGCTTAAAGTTAATGTAATCATTACTTAGTGCATGATGTGTATTACTTATGTCGACAGGGATAAGTAGTGTATAACGCCAGTCAGAGGTGCAATGTCTGGCAGCAGAAGGTTGGAAAGAATGGATCGAAGAGAACGGGGACAGAAAAGTAATTGTAATAGCAATGAAGGAACCATGAAGCTTGAGATAATCAATTGAGGATTTGCAAATGAAGTATTGCATGTATGGTTTTTACAATTTACGAGGGGACTCCGCAATTTTGTATCAGAATACAATTAGCAGTCCCTACCTGTGTTCTCGTTTATTACAAGTGTGAAGTTTATTTTATTTCACAGAGTGATATTTCACTAGATATAACGTTAATTTGTTTTAGTCTGATGTTTGTTCAAAATACGATATTCTTATACTAAATATCTGTTTCACGCAAACTTAATGTTGCTGAACAAGGTTATTCACTAACTTAGCGAGAAGCATGGGCTGTGTTTTCGGGTCGTAAAAAGACTTCATGAATATTTATTCCGAACGAACTTCATTATTTTAGTAATAAACATATTCTGAAAATAATGATTACAAAAACCACGCCAGTTTACAGGCATGATCAATTGGATATAAATAGTAACATTAGATGTGAAGAACAAACATGTGATATAAGATTGTTTAGGTAGTGCATTTATGACATGTATCACAACAATCCAATTCACCAGCAGGAAACTTTTATTTTTTTCTCAAGTGGATAACCTGTTGGTTTATGAACGATGTTACTTAAGGTTATTTCCTGGACGAGAACGAATTATTGGTAATTATCTACAACTAGAGAAAGTAAAATGAGAACAGAGAGCATGAAACAACAAAATAATGATTACCGAAATATGTCGATCAGGTTTACCACTGTTCATGTTAGGTATTATTCAAATAATTTAAGGTTGTTAGGGACAGTGTTAATGTAAATTGACAGCAGGTAAGTGGTTAAACATTTAAAGTTCCTATAATCTCACTTGTGAAGTAAGATTCACTTACAGGTGCTAGAACATTTAATGTGTTTACAGAGTGGCAGTATGCATCAATGCAGCGAACAAACAATGGGAGAGACTTTTACGTACGGAGAGATTGTGGTAAATTATTTCAGAGTCCAGAAAACGTACAGGTAAAGTAATCCACATAGAGATATGACTTGAAATGTGTTTGTCTTGCTAGTAACAAGCAGTTACGTATGTCGTAATGAGAAGTTTCTAAATATTGAACTGCTTGATTGGATGTAAGGGGTAGTTTATTAAGTATTTTGAAGAAAAAGATCAGATTTAGCTTGAGTCTCCTCCATAAAGGATTTAGAATTATAAGTCAAGGTGCAATCAGTTCCAAGAATACGAAGTGTAAATCGTCTCTGTTCTGATTCTGACCTTAATTTATCCTTTATGCGCTCATTACTAAGAATGAACGCACAGTATTCTAGAAGTGGTCGAACACAAATATGTACATTAAAACATGTGATCCATTGTTATAAAGGTTTCGAGTTATGTAACCTATAATACGTTGAGGCTTGGAAGTCTCTTTAAAATAACTGTTCTGTAAGCGATAAGCCGTAGGAGTATCTAATTCCTCAGTCTACTACTGTATGTAGCCTATATAAAACTTCACTACTTATGGTAAGATCTGAGTTAAATGATGTATTGCCGAAGCATATCCATCCACATTCAGCTGTATTAAGCCCCAGCTGCCATTTTGAGCACCACTGTGCTACCTTGTTAAGCTCCATGCTGATGCAATTTTGAAAAAGTGTTATCATGAAGGATGCATGATATATCAACATTTTGAGTTGATTTTGCGCGTTTACTGAAAAGGAGAAATAAGTTTTGTACTTTTAGCTAGTACTAAGTGCTAATAGCTCCTCATTAATGGTTTTTAACCTACATTTCTCTTTCATTTGGTTAAAAATTATTGTTATTTGTACAACTGCCATGAAGTTGTTGGACTTAAAATAACATTTCTGTAAGCGTCTTAGTTTACTGCGATATTTAGCTGGTATGTATAATTCGTAAGGTTTACTAATCCTGTACGCTTAAATTGGTGCACAAGAATCTAGACAAGAGTTAACGATCAGATAGAATACGTTGATGGCATCCATGAGACTACTACATAAGAAAAATTCATTCCAGTATGAGAGTTTGATCAGTGAGCTCAATAGGTGCCAGTCAGAATGCTTATAATCTCTATATTGGCAGGTTTTTTGCATTGGTCGGTTATGAGAGGGATAAATAGGGAGAGCGCAAGCTACTATCTTATGGTTGCTGCTTTCAAATTTGACGTATACCTGTGCAGATAGTGTGATGACATCTCTACTAAGTTTTAAATCATGTATATTATCACCCCTCGTCAGGGTTCGAACTCACTGTGACCAGCAGTACAAGTTAAAAATTGCCGAAAATTCATCATTACCTGACTGAAAACTACCTGTACACCAGTTAATCCCAGGATACTTGAAATCTCTAGTGATAACCTTAGCATTGATGTTTAGAGCAGATGCATGTATCAAAGCAATGATAATAAGATTATTCACATTATCCGAACTATCAGGAACTCTGTATATACATCCTAGGGCTAGACCACGATTCAGGATGTTGATTGATATCCAGACCGATTCTGGTAAACTATTCAAGACACTGTCTTCAACTTCATTAGTTGTTAGGGTATCCAAAGCATATATAAGACAACCACCTTCTCGCTTAGTTTCTCTGTCACAGCGATAGAGTCGATAGTTCTGGATATTTAATTCTGTATCACATAATGCATGATAGCACCATGTTTCAGTGATAATTATGAAGGAAGGCTTGATTAGAAAAGCCAAGGTTCTCAAGGCTGACATTTTGTTTAGTAGTGAACATGCATTAATAAGCAATAAGTTTAAAAATGGATTATGGAGTGTAAAAAAACCGAGAGCTTCCCTATCGATAGTATGTGTTCTAGATTTGCCTGGACTATGGTTTAGTATGTTTTACTGATCGTATGACTTGTAGTGACCGGCCAGTCTCGATAAGAACACGATTGGAATAACAGAAACAATTATTATTATTGTGACCAACTGTACCAGAGATTGTTTTACCATACTTGTTTAACTGTATCAGTTTCACTTATTGTTTCGCTATCCTCCTTGTTTGGTTCGAACTTGCCCACGTACTGCTCATTTTGCCTGTACTCTTTGGCACGTCTCGGTATTATTTCTATACCACGAGATCGCCAATAAATATACTTGATCTGGATTAATAAAGCCTTCTGATTTACGAGCTATCAAAGGAACCAAGTCGTTTCTGGGCGCGTAAACGAATTGTAGTGGTGATCATAGTCCGTCTTCGACTCGACATCCACTACAAACTGGTGAGCCGTATTTGGGATACTCACTACAGACTTATGGCTTGGACAAACTGTAGTGCTAGTGGGGCTAGGGGTTTGTGAAAGCCGGAAAAACAATTATTTTGATAAGTTGGATTAATTTGCTGAATTCGGCTTGATGGACAGTTAAGATAGGTGCCTGCTAGTTGGAGTTGAGTTGATGGTGCGTAACGTAGTAGTCCATGTTTCCCATTGGGAATCTAATGAGGGGAGTTACATCTCACAGGTTTAATATGAAAAACATTTGAGGGGCACGTTAGTTCACAGCAGTCTTTTCAATATTAGGCCTGCTTACACAATGGTTGTAGTGGCTGTCGTGTGCGACATTTGAACGAACTTTGCCCTCATAACCTCCTCTACAATGAGTAATAATAATAAATTTCTGCAGGGTTAGGTAAACGCCATTTTTACACGCATGATCTACAACTTAGAACGTATACTGCTTCACAGTATGTATCCTAATCAGGGTTGTTTAGTAAATATAATCTATAAAAGTTGATAGCAGTTCATTCGTTCAGAATTGATGTGTTTTCTCCATAATATTTTCCAGAGAGGCATCGCCTCCACGTTACATACAAGATCCATCCTCGACAAAATGAGTATTGGTGTTGTGGTCGTGCTAAGTAATTATGTAATGCAGCTTTTTAAGTTTATAGTTGTAATAAAGTAGACTTGTGGAGCGCCTAGTCCGAACTATGACCTTGAGAAGTCGCGTTCGTTGGGCCTTTACCAGATGTCAAAAGTTACATAGCTTCATCCTCAGAGCACGGTCCTGAGGAGAAATAGAAAGAGAAGAAAAAAAATCAAGGAGCAGCAAGGCATTTGGATATGAACGATAAACAATGCTTAACATTTAGTAGTGGAACAGACGGAGGTATGATAAATGAATTAGATCAAATTGATACTAGCTCATGTTGCTAGAGTGAATTGTGACCAGGGGCTCCAGATGAGAGAATGCAGTAATAACGAACAATGAGTTGTGATACTTATCAAGGTGTAGTAGGTTCGAATGAAAGAAGGGAAGCCAAGATTGTAATGAGGAAAACTGTTTATTAGAACATAGAGTGCATATAGAGAATAGAGTGTTAAGTAAAATAACAACCATATCCTCTACAGTCTGTTCTTTTTTCATCATCCGATGCCTGCCACACAGTTTTCATGTAAAAGTCCGAGTTAGCATGCTATAAGTTGTCTTAGTAGAATAGTTAATCCAGCATAAAAATTAGAAACATGAGTCTGAATGGTGAGTGTAGGAGGACAACCTCAATATCACAGATTGATTGACTTGTTCTCATCCATAAAGCGGAAAAGTGTAGATTTATATTAGTTACAGATAAGGTAAGATTACGAGTGGTGAAATAATATTAATGGTAAGGCAATATCGTGTACAGAAGAGTAAAAAGCTGATAAAGAATAGACAAGAAGGAACTCACTCTAAATTCGTACTGATGTCCTTTTGTCCTATCCTAACCGGTTGGTGGGTAACAGGTTCTATGGATGTACGACCACTGGTAGTAGGCAGCCGATTGTGCGTTTCTTCTGACGTTTTAGGGTATTTGTAAGCGTCGTTTAGCGACCGAGTATTGATAGGTCCAGTGAGTTACCTGTCTACTTCAATTTAAAAGAATTAGGGAGGGGAAAGTATCTAATACAACTACAAAGTAGGAAAATAAGGCAATTTAGTCTACATGTGTAGAGAGCCTATGATGTCTGTGTGGGACGCGAGTGTGTTCGTATGCGCTAGATCTGTGCAGGTGAGGGCTTGATCGACAAGTCTTACAAACGTATGTAATTTATCTGCCATGCGTTTTTCAGAAGGAAGACTGTTCCGTATTAATGCATACTTGGTAAGGAAGTTTTCCCGAGTTTTTGATCTGTATTTTTCAATTTTGACTGTTGATACTTTGTCTCGAAGGTTGTATCCATGTGAGTCTTGGGAGAGAACTATATTATTATTAGTAGAATAAGTAAGGTTCTTAAGCAGTTTGAAATGGAGAATCAAGTTAGACCTAAGCCTTCTTTTCCAGAGGGGTTCTAGTCCTAAGATATGGCATCTGGATCTGTAGTCAATGAGTTGGTCGTCCTTAAGTATTTTGCGAGTGAAGTCTCGCTGTATTCCCTCCACCTTAAATATATCGGATAGGCTTAGGTTGGAAAATAAGTACGAGCAGTATTCGACGATGGGTCTTACGCAGGCTTTATACAGGATGATTTTAGTTTCGTTTTGAAAGAAATTACGAAGGATGAAGCCAAGCAATCTCCGCATTTGAGATGCTTTAGTTGAGACATGTTCAGAGAAGTTAAGACTGTCAGAGTAATGTACCCCAAGGTCAGTTACTGATGTCAGTCGGGGCAGTGGGTTTTTGTTAAGTGCTAGTTTTAGTTTAAGTGACGTGTTTCCAATACATAGCCAATCGCATTTCTCTGTGTTGAGCTCTAACCCCCAGCGTTTGCACCAGTCGTCTACTTTGTTGAGTTCATGTTGGATCGTTTGCATAGTACTACGTACATCACCAATGTCAGTTTTATAGATGACTTTTAAGTCATCAGCGTAGAGGTAGGTCTTACCTGTGGTAAAGCACTTGCATATATTGTTGATATAAATTATAAAGAGCAATGGACCCAAGACACTACCCTGCACAACACCACTGGTTATTGGTCGAGGTGTAGATGTTGTATAGTTAATCTCGGTTATTTGGTATCTGTTTGTGAGGAAAGACTTAATCCATTGCAATAGGTGGTTTATAATTCCAACTGAATGGAGTCATTTGATTAGAAGATTATGAGGTACTTTATCAAAGGCTTTTTTATATCGAAATATAGTATAATCACTAGATTCTTCTAGTCAGGTATGCGAGTAACCTCGTTAAAGGAAGTCTATCACAGAAATGCGGTTGGCTATGTGTTGGAGACACGTCTCTTCAAATAAAACTAGCACTTAACAAAAACCCACTGCCCAGACTGACCTCAGTAACGGACCTAGGGGTACATTACTCAGTCTTAACTTCTCAGAACATATCTCAACTAAAGCATCTCAAATGCGGAGATTGCTTGGCTTCATTCTTCGTAATTTCTTTCAAAACGAAACTAGAACCATTCTTTATAAAGTCTGCGTAAGACCCATTGTCGAATACTGCTCGTTCCTATTTTCCAACCTAAGCCTATCCGATATATTTAAGGTGGAGGGAATACAGCGAGACTTCACTCGCAAAATACTTAAGGACGACCAACTCATTGACTACAGATCCAGATGCCATATCTTAGGACTAGAACCCCTCTGGAAAAGAAGGCTTAGGTCTAACTTGATTCTCCATTTCAAACTGCTTAAGAACCTTACTTATTCTACTAATAATAATATAGTTCTCTCCCAAGACTCACATGGATACAACCTTCGAGACAAAGTATCAACAGTCAAAATTGAAAAATACAGATCAAAAACTCGGGAAAACTTCCTTACCAAGTATGCATTAATACGGAACAGTCTTCCTTCTGAAAAACGCATGGCAGATAAATTACATACGTTTGTAAGACTTGTCGATCAAGCCCTCACCTGCACAGATCTAGCGCATACGAACACACTCGCGTCCCACACAGACATCATAGGCTCTCTACACATGTAGACTAAATTGCCTTATTTTCCTACTTTGTAGTTGTATTAGATACTTTCCCCTCCCTAATTCTTTTAAATTGAAGTAGACAGGTAACTCACTGGACCTATCAATACTCGGTCGCTAAACGACGCTTACAAATACCCTAAAACGTCAGAAGAAACGCACAATCGGCTGCCTACTACCAGTGGTCGTACATCCATAGAACCTGTTACCCATCAACCGGTTAGGATAGGACAAAAGGACATCAGTACGAATTTAGAGTGAGTTCCTTCTTGTCTATTCTTTATCAGCTTTTTACTCTTCTGTACACGATATTGCCTTACCATTAATATTATTTCACCACTCGTAATCTTACCTTATCTGTAACTAATATAAATCTACACTTTTCCGCTTTATGGATGAGAACAAGTCAATCAATCTGTGATATTGAGGTTGTCCTCCTACACTCACCATTCAGACTCATGTTTCTAATTTTTATGCTGGATTAACTATTCTACTAAGACAACTTATAGCATGCTAACTCGGACTTTTACATGAAAACTGTGTGGCAGGCATCGGATGATGAAAAAAGAACAGACTGTAGAGGATATGGTTGTTATTTTACTTAACACTCTATTCTCTAT
>NW_017386033.1:910372-915828 GCF_000237925.1 Schistosoma mansoni | reverse complement strand
TCTATGTTCTAATAAACAGTTTTCCTCATTACAATCTTGGCTTCCCTTCTTTCATTCGAACCTACTACACCTTGATAAGTATCACAACTCATTGTTCGTTATTACTGCATTCTCTCATCTGGAGCCCCTGGTCACAATTCACTCTAGCAACATGAGCTAGTATCAATTTGATCTAATTCATTTATCATACCTCCGTCTGTTCCACTACTAAATGTTAAGCATTATTTATCGTTCAGCTAATAGTAATTTTGAATAAGTAGCTTCAGTACCTGGAAAATAGTTACCAACATCACTGTTGTTTTGTGAATCCATTTTTCTGAGGTGATAATAAAAACTTCTTTATACTAATGAAGGCTTAATTTCTGTCGGATTTAGAAACATATGATTTAATGGCCGAGTGAAGAGAAAGCTTTTCATTTAAACATATGATTGTGGGTAAACGCCTTGATCGCTAGCCTGCCTGTTTAAAGTCTTTAAACTTATCTTTAGCACAAAGTAAAACCTGCTACTCGACCGTGTCTGCTTTTTCAATAGCATTTGAAAAACAATGGATTAATAATATAAGAGGTATAGACATTATGGCGTTCCATAGTGATTCATACGTGCAACAGGAATGATTTTAGTGTATACCATAGAAATATAACGCTTGTAAGTGTAAAGACATGTGTGACAAAAATATGGGTAGTTAACAATTTAAAAGTATCAGATAGCTTAATAAAATGTTTTTCAACTTTAAGGTATATTAGAATTCCGGTTCTGTGCAGATAAACCAATAGTTTACCACTAACGTACTCACCAAACTCCAGATCATCATCATCATTCTGATCTCGAATACAATAAACAGAGAAGAGGAAATCAGACCACTGACTATGTCATGCATAGTTGTAGAGCAAATCATTACCCTTTTGATGTTTATTTAAAAAAAATAAGATCATGGAAATAAACAAGAAAGAATAATGTCGAGTAATATTTCTATATTTCTGAATTAAACGAGATAAATCCATGTATTCCTGTGCAAAAGTTTAAACCATAGAATATAACGAGAACTGATACAAAATATAATTCAATTTTAACAGTAAATAACTGCCACATTACTATCCATACACAATATAACACACAAATTCCCAGTAACACGTAGGAAGCAGCTAACAAGATAGAGCTTTGAGATCGGTTAGCCACGGAACAAATGTAAAGTCGGATGATATCAAATATGAACATTGACGAAAGAACCAATATTTCGTAAAACATTTCCAAACTTTCATATGGCAGAGTGGAAAATTTATATACAAACACAGCTAGTTGACTTAAAATGAACAAAACTAGTATGAATTTGGATAGTTCGATCGACAATTGAAATAGAGCAGACGATTTACCACCCAATTTACCAGACATTATATTTCAGTTTGAAAAAGACGGAAGGCTAAGTGGCTCGTGTTAGTCTTGGCAGTGATGGTCTCTTAGTTCATCCGAATTTCTTCTAAAAGCGTCGACAGATGGAGCTTCAGTCACGTGTTGAGACAATGGATTCCATTTTTTGATGGTTCGATAAGAAAGTAGCTGGTCAACTGACAAGTAATTTGTTCTGGGCTTGTGAAATTTTTTGGAGTGCCCTCGTAAATTCTGTTTTGAAAGGAAAGAAAAATGAGGGCATATTAGATGAAAATTTATCGCTAAGCTATTCAAAAACTGATCAAGTCACCTTCAATTCTTTTATGTGACAAAGGAAATAGATTTAGTTTAGTCAATCGATCATCATACGAGAGCATTGCTATTCCGGGAAACGGCTTAGCTCACGGTCGCTTTTCCAAGTAGGCGTTATCCACTTGTATGCGATTCACAAGTTTAGGACGAACGAATACTGTATACGAAGAGGTTTTGGCATCGACGTGGATAAAGGCTCTGTATTTTGACCATACAGTTTTAAGACCTTAGGTAGCAATCGCACAGCAGTTTGCAGTAGTTCTTAAGTCTTAGCTAAGGATGATTACTAGGCCATTGTGTCTGAACAACAGGTAGCTCAATATTATTATATCTGCACATTGGTGACCGATATTCGTCATAATGCACCTGGAAGCAACTGTCAAATTCCAGATTGCCCAGAAAGTTTCTCTAGGTCATTTCGAAGCTCTTAACTATCAACTTCACTTTTTATCGCTCCCCATACCTTGACATTGTCAGCATATAACGAGACCAATGACGATAGGAGACTAGCAAGGTCAATTCATACGGGAGGAATAACACATCCAGAAACTAAACCCTGATAACTACTCTAAGTACAGTTTATCAGCTAGACGACTTTGAGTTGACTCTTACTATTTGTTTACGCCCATCTAGGGAGTCTTTTATCCGAAGTAATAAATCGCCTCTAATCCCGATATTACCTAACTTATATAACAGCCGGCTGTGAGGATCTTTGTCAAAAGCCTTACTGAGGTTAATGTAGGATACATCTGTAGGTAGCTTCTGATCCTTAAGAGCACACCAACTTTCATGGGCTTCTAATAATTCTGTTAGACATGAATAACCTGTCCTAAAGACATGCTGCTTTTCATGAAGATTAAGGTCCTTGTCTAGATACTTGGACAAATCCCTCCGAATAATCTTTTCTGAAATTTTAACGACTGCGCTGGTTAGGTTTGTCGGTCGATAACTCTCAGTTTGGGTCACACATTCTTTTGAAGACAGGAAACAGTATGGCGTTGGAAGTCTTTTGGTAATCTACCTTGGGTTGCAGATATTTTAAAGCATATGTTTAACGCATTTGCAATAGATTCCGCTGTGACATCCAGTATTTGATATGGTTGCATCTAGTGGAGAAGTATGTTTTTGGTGGAGCAGTTTACAAGGAGGCGTAAGAGGACCTGGGAATACGATTAAGAGCAAAAATGAGGCAATGGCACACAAGTCGTTTTTACTGTAGCAGAAACATAGGACTTTATTACAGTTAGTGGTGAAAGCTGATAGAGTAAAGTTGTGACCCCATAATATGAATAAGATTTTAAACGGTGCCAACCGGGTTGCACCGCAACCTTTCAAACCAGTGAGTGGTGTTAACATGACAACACAATGTGTTTGGGAAGATAAAAAGTATCTGCCTTTGGTGACATCATCTCTCATTAAGAGCGTTTGACGTTTTTCGGACGCACACAACACTAGATACCTATTGGCAGCAGTTGCATTGCAGTGGATTGTAGCACTTAGATTCACATTTGATGCATGTGGACATAAGATCCAGATTTCAGTTTCAGTTTCAGTTTCAGTTTGGAAAGGACAGGAGGCTTGGTGGCCTGTGTTAGTCCTGGCAATGATGGTCTCTCAGCTGATCCAACTTTCTTTTGAAGGAGTCGACGGATGGAGCCTCAACCACGTGCTGAGGTAATGAATTCCACTCGTTGATTATTCGATGGGAAAGTCGGTAGTCAGCTGACAAGTAATTCGTTCTGGGCTTGTGAACTTTTTTGGAGTGTCCTCGTAGATTTTCTGTTTTGGAAGACAAGAAAAATGAGGGCATATCAGGTGCAAATTTGTCATTTAGCAATTTGAAAACTATAATCAAGTCACCTCTGATTCTTCTATATGACAGCGGGAATAGGTTTAGCTTGGTCAGTCTAGTACCATACGGGAGCTTCGCTATTCCGGGAATCAGCCTAGTTGCTGTTCTCTGAACTCTTTCCAAGAGTTCACTGTCTTTTTTTAGGCAGGGGTTAGCTGCTTGTATACAGTACTCAAGTTTAGGGCGTACGAACACTGTATACAAAGTCAGAAACGTTTTAGCGTCAAGATGCCTAAAAGCCCTGCGTATGGACCATAAAGTCCTAAAACCTTTGGCGGCTATTGCACGGCAGTGTGCAGTAGTCTTTAAGTCTTGACTAACGATGACGCCTAAGTCATTGTGTGCCTGAACAATAGGTAACTCAGTGTTATTCATCGTGTATGTATCTGTACCCTGATGGCCAATATGCATCACAATACACTTGGAAGTGTTTATCGGCAATTGCCAGGTTTGGGACCATTCAGATAATCTCTCCAGGTCATTTTGAAGTTCTAAGCTATCGCTCTTGCTTTGTATCGCTCTCCATATCTTGACATCATCAGCATAGAGTAAGACCGATGACGATAGTAGACGAGGGAGATCATTTACGTACAGGAGGAATAACACTGGCCCCAAAACTGTACCTTGGGGGACTCCACTAAGCACAGTTTCCCAGCTAGACAACTTGGAGTTCACCCTTACTCTTTGTTGACGCCCAACTAGGAAGTCTTTTATCCACATCAATAGATTGCCTCCAATCCCGACATTCCTTAGCTTATATAACAGCCGGTTATGCGGAACTTTGTCGAAGGCTTTGCTGAAATCGATGTAAGCTACGTCTAAAGGTAACTTTTGGTCCTTAAGAGCGCACCAGCTTTCACGAGCGACTAATAAGTTTGTGAGACAAGAGTAACCTGTTCTAAAACCATGCTGCTTTTCCGAGAGGATCCGATTTTCATCGAGATACTTTAACAGCTCCTTCCGAATAATCTTTTCTAAGATTTTAACAACCACACTAGTTAGGCTAATTGGTCGGTAATTCTAAGGCTTATGTTTTGTACCTGTTTTGAAGACTGGACTTACTATGGCGTTCTTCCAGTCTTTTGGTAGACGACCCTGGGTTACGGATAGATTAAAACATACACTTAAAGGGTTCGCAACAAAGTTAGCTAATTCCTTTAGTAACCTAGGATGCAGTTCATCGGGTCCAGTGGATTTACCTATGTCAAGCTTAACTAGCAGACCAAAAACATCGAGTTCTTCAATGGTTACGCTGTCCAGTGCTTGTGTGGGTGGATTTTCATGGACTGGTGAGAAGGGTGTTTCTATGGTGTATACATCGCTAAAGTATTTAGAGAATACTTGAGCTTTGCCAAAGTCATCCTCCACTAGTGATGTGGCAGTACTGTCTCCCCATAATGAAGGAACATTTCTTCTTCTTTTTGTCCTTTGGTTTATATACGAATACAAGCGTTTAGGGCATTCTATGGATTCCCTTACGATTTTCTCTTCGTACAGCTTTCTGGCCTTACGGAGGGTCGAGGCACAGGTATTTCGAGCCTTTTGATACTGAGATTTCGCCTCGTCAGTCCCCAGTAACCTAAATCTGTCCCACATTTTCCTTCTTTTACGGAGAAGGATGCGAACCTCCCTACTGAACCACGGTGGGGAGTTTCTCGGTCTCTTAGGTGTAGTCCAAGGGATGTGGGGGGTGGTAACTTTTAAGTATAAATTCCGGAATACGTCCCAAGCCGTTTCGATTGATGACTCTGGATCTAACTTCCAATCTACTAATGATGCTGATTTCATGATGTCTGCTATGTTTGCTTTCCAGACGTTAGGTCTGGGAAGAGAAAAAAAATGGCATCAATGAAATAGGATACTTTGGTAGAAGGAAGTTTGTATTCGAGATTATTAATCGAAT